>NC_056748.1:622211268-622321810 GCF_019279795.1 Protopterus annectens | reverse complement strand
TTCTCAATAACCTTGTAGGTATAAGGACTTGTGTCAGAGGTCCAGGAATATCAGGTTATTATAATGCTTATCCCAAAGTTAAAAGGAGAAGTAACTACACCAGTAGATTTAAAGTCCATATATTTAATAAACCTTGATTCAAAAATATTTACTAATATTTTGGCCAATATACTGTGTACGGCCCTTTTGCACCTGCTACACAAACTGGTGTAATAGGATGTTTAAACATTAGTAAGAACAGGTGCAGCATGAAGAAGATGGGGTAGAAGAGGGGACTGAGCAAGGGAGGGTTTAGATGAAGGTGTCAGAAATGTTTGGTTGTGATAGAGAACACCAAGTTTCTGGTGGTTATTTTTTATACATTGCTAGATGTGAATATCAAATTTTAATTTATCATCAATAATTACACCAAGTAGTTTGGTGTGGGGTTAGGGATAATTGTGTTGTTGAGAGATGTGATAGAGGGTTTGCATTACGTGAGTGTTTTGTGAAAAAGAGGATGAGCTTATTTTTTTTTTTGGGATTCAGTATTAGTTGGTTATCAGGGAGGTTTTGACAGAAGACAAGGTTTGATTGAGTGAGAGTTAGAAGGTTTGGTATGCTGTGACCAGAGGAGATGAGACTGGAGTCATCAACATATTGTAGAAGTGTATATAGGATAGTAGCAGAGTCACGTTTGTTAGTGAATATGTTAAATAGGAGGTGGCCCAGAATAGATCCTTGAGGAACACCAGTATTTACAGGGAGGAATGAAGAGTGGACAGTTTACCAGTGGATGGACTGCTGCCTGCTGGAGAGGTAGCTAAAGAACCAGTTAATGGAGAAGGTAGAATGATTAAGGTCACAAAGTTTAGAATGAGAGATAGTATCGAAGGCCATAGAAAGATTGAGAAATAGATAGGAGACAAGCAAGTTGTGATTATGGGCTTCAGCTATTGTTTGGGTGAAAGAGAGTAATGCAGTGGCAGTGCTATGGTGGGGTCTGAGGCCATGTTGGGTAGGGGTAAGGAGTTTGTTGCCAAGAATATGTTTGATTAGCTGACAATGGATGCACTTTTCCAAGATTTTGGATGGGGGGGGGGGGGGGGGGGGGGGGGTGGGGGGGGGGGGGGGGGGGGGGGGGGGGGGTGGGGGGGGGGGGGGGGGGGGGGGGGGGGGGGGGTGGGAGTTAGTAGGGTTACCAGGGTTAATGGTAGCAGAATCTTTTGTTGTTGGGCTAATGGTTATAGGAGCAGAGATAGACTCAAGATTGATGCGTGTCTTTCTTCCTGCGAAAGGATCCAACCTTACAGGGCCAAGTTCAAGCTCTGATCTCGAGATCCAAAGCCCCAGCCAGGATGGTCCTACAGGTTCTAGGCTCAATGTCTGCCACGGTACTTTTAGTTCCTCTAGCAAGGTTACACATGAGGATTCTTCAGTGGCTCTTATCAACTCAATGGACCTTTCAAGATCTCCCCCTCAATCATCACATCATGATTACGGAAATATGCAAAAGGGACCTGCGCTGGTGGCTTCAGACATCCAACTTGGATCAGGGAAAACCCTTTGTTCTCCCCCCTCCAGCGGTTACCCTGACGACAGATGCCTCCCAGATAGGGTGGGGGCATTGTCTGGGCAGGCTAGTTCAGGGCTCCTGGCTTCCGGATCGAAGCTCTTCTCCACATCAACGTGTTGGAGATGAGGGCTGTACTTCTATCCCTACAGGCCTTACACAAGTTCCTTCCTCAGGGTATCATCGCCATCCACACAGACAACATGTCGGTGGTTTGGTATCTGAACAAACAAGGAGGGACCAGATCGTATCCCCTTTGCAGAGAGGCCATGAGAGTGTGGGAATGGGCTGTAGCTACCAACCGCTTCTTGTAGCGACCCACATCCCGGAAAGTCAAATGTATTGGCGGACAAATTAAGCAGGACAATTCTCTCTCCTCACGAATGGTCTCTAAACCGCACAGTAGCAGCCCAGGTTTTCAAGAGATGGGGACGCCGTGCTGCGACCTATTTGCGACTCCACAAAACACCAAGTGCCAAAGGTTCTTCTCCTTGATTCCACATCAGGAAGTACCGGCCATGGATGCTCTAGCTCAACCCTGGCCAACAGGGTTGCTTTATGCTTTTCCTCCAATCCCACTCCTTCCCAAAGTCATTCAAAAGCTTCTCAGCCAAGGTCTTCAATGATTCTGATTGCCCCATACTGGCCTCGCCAGATATGGTTTCCTTACCTGAAAAGCATGCAGTGGACGATCCGTGGACCTTAGACCTGATCCCGGATTTGCTAATCCATCAGTCGGGACATTGGCATCAGTCCCTTCAATCTCTGAAATTGACAGCTTGGCTCCTCCACTTCCACCTTAGTCAGAAGCCACACACTAGACCCGAAGTTGTTCACATTTTGTCTTCGCCCATAAACCCACCACTAACAAATTGTACCTCAGTAAGTGGAAGAGGTTTGCTATCTGGGCTCAACTCAAGGGCTTAGACCCTATCACTGCTCCTGTCCCAGAGGTTTTGAAATTCTTAACATCCCTATTTAATCAGGGATCTTCTGTCTCAACTATTAAAGTTCAACTAGCTGCTATCTCTAAATTCCATGAATCCACGGATCCTCCTTTGATGAGCAGCAGGCTATGCAAAACATTCATTAAAGGTGCGAGTCTGTTAAGACCACCAGTTTTTCATCCTGCACCTCCGTGGGATCTTGATTTAGTGCTTCGAGCATTAACATCTCCCCCTTTTGAACCGGCTGCTACATGCGAATTAAAATATCTGTCATGGAAAACGGCATTCTTAGTGGCTATTACTTCAGCAAGAAGAGTCTCAGAGCTTCAAGCCCTGTCTATTAAACCACCATATCTGATTTTCCACAAAGATAGAGTATCTCTTAGGCCTAATCCATCCTTTGTCCCAAAGGTCTGCTCTAGTTTCTGTCTTCAACAATCTCTAGAACTACCAGTTTTCTTTCCAAAATTCTCTAATGAGGCAGAATACACTCTCCATAAATTGGATGTTCACAGGCAATTACGCTTCTATTTAGACAGGACCCAGCAACTTCGTAAGTCAGACCAGTTGTTTGTGTCCTTCTCAGATAATAAATTGGGCCAAACCATCACAAAAGCTACAATCTCAAAATGGATCAGAGATTGCATAACTCAGGCCTATTCTTCTTCAAATAAGCAACTCGCATCATCTATCAAAGCTCATTCTACCAGAGCTATGGCTACTTCTATAGCTTTTCATTCCAAGCTCGCTATTTCGAAATTTGTGCTGCGGCTACTTGGTCCAACCGCACACTTTCATTTCCCACTACAAATTGGATGTGGCATCTAAAGGACGAGCTTCATTTGGTTCCACGGTACTCAGAGTGTTTTCCAGTGAGCCACCCAGGATTCAGGTGCTAGGGACGCTGTCCCATCATTCAGAATGTAGGCGAGATAGGATCACATAACATCTTTTAGTTATGTACTCACCATAACTTCAGATGTTTGGGATCCATCTCACTACATTCCTGATACCCACCCTCCTTCCCCTGCCTTGCAGATCAGAAGAGATAGAACGGTTTTGAGCTCCACTGTTTTTATCTTGTTTCATCTGACGATGTTATATAAGCAGGGTATGTATGTGTGCATGTATGCGGACAAACTAGATCTGGGGGACTGATGGTGGTGCATCCTGGGATATAGTAAGCTCAGCCAATAAGAGACTTCGCTCTTTGGCATAAGCGTGCCGAGTCGGAGCCGAGGGATCGGCTCCGAACCCATCATTCAGAATGTAGGCGAGATGGATCCCAAACATCTGAAGTTATGGTGAGTACATAACTAAAAGTTCTAGTTGGCCTGACATGTCATGTATCAAACTAATTGGCATCCCTGGATGTTATCAGGGCCCATTGCTGTAGTGTGTTTAGCTCTGGAGAGGGCAGTGAGGACCTGATTACTAACAGTAGGGGGATAAGTGGTAGAGGGTATTTCCTGCGGAGTAACTAGTCATCTTCGAGTCATATAGACCCTGTCTTCTACTTGTACCGTAATACTGTTGTGTAACACTTATTAGTAAAGTTACTGTCCTCTTCTGTTTTATCTTGGAGTTTGGTAACTACGTTAGCCATTTAAATGTTTCTGTCAAGGCTTTTCTGTCTGCACTATAAGGTTGACAGGATAGGTTCGTAGGTAGGTACTAGGCTATTCGGCCTAGGGCCTATACAAGCCTAGCCATAATGATTCCATGGCTTAATGCTTCCCACAAATATTTAATTTCCTGGATGCTTGTCTAGCAGAGCTACTGATAGGAAATTCACCCTGGGGATCACATCTCCCGTCCAATCGTCAAGGTTCGTCTTGAAGACTTGTATCGGCAGCCTATTCCAGAGTACGGGGAGTCTCTGGGTCAAGAACCTATCCCTCCGACATGTTATATTGATTGTGATGACAAGGTTAAGATACCTGGAGCATGTGGCTCAGAGGGATTGGGATTAGCATGTCCTACAACTCTGAATTTGACATGGCCTCATATGCTAGGCAGAGGTCAGTTATGAGTAAGCGATATGTGACAGAGTATAGCTGGAGTTTCTTTAGACGGTCAGCATAAGGCATCTGCTTTAGGCCTGTGATTTCTTTTGTGAGGTATTTCTGCGGCCTTTCTAGTTGTGCAGATGTCTTGTGAGGTGCATACCAAACAGGGGTATTGTATTCTATAATGGGTCTAATGAGGGATGAGTACAGAGGGACAATGACCTCCTTTTTTCTAGATGAAAATCCCTTAGTGATGAGGTGTGCCACGTAGAAGGATTTTCTAACTGTTGTGGCTATGTGGTTATCAAAGGTGAGACCACTGTCCACCTGTGTCCCTAGGTCTCTTATCACACTTTCAGTGTTTAGTGTGCTGCCACCATGTGGTAGTTCACAGGTTTGTGATTTTTCCCAAAGGGGACAACTATACATTTTTTGGCCATTATCCCGAGTCCATGGCTCTAGCACCTAGGGCATCTGTTTCGGTAAGGCCCTTTTATAGTATATCCACATAATTTGGGGATTCAGTAATGGATTCCAGCTTGCAGTCATTTGCGAACTTTGTAAGCCAGAGAGTCCCTTAGTGTTGGCCTGTACTTCAGAGAAGTAGATGCCAAACAAGAGTGGTCCCAGGACAGAAGAACCCTGTGGTACAACACTTGTCACTTGTCTGGAGTTGGATTCTGCTACTTTTCCAGTGTGTTCTGTCAGTAAGCCAGTTTGCAACATATCGAGTGATGTAGGGATTAATGCCCAGCTTAGCAGATTTAGCTATGATTCCAAAGTGGGAGATAGTGTCAAAAGCCTTGTCGAGGTCCAAGTAGGCTGTGTGGGATGTAAAGGGCAGTAATACATACCAGTGTAGGATATCTCCCAGTACAGCTGTATTGTCCCCAGGGGGATGTAAAGGACAGTGATACATACCAGGTAGGATATCTCCCAGTACAGCTGTATTGTCACCAGGAGGGATGTAAAGGACAGTAATACATACCAGTGTAGGATATCTCCCAGTACAGCTGTATTGTCCCCAGGAGGGATGTAAAGGACAGTAATACATACCAGTGTAGAATATCTCCCAGTACAGCTGTATTGTCCCCAGGAGGGATGTAAAGGACAGTAATACATACCAGTGTAGGATATCTCCCAGTACAGCTGTATTGTCCCCAGGAGGGGTATAAAGGACAGTAATACATACCAGTGTAGGATATCTCCCAGTACAGCTGTATTGTCCCCAGGAGGGATGTAAAGGACAGTAATACATACCAGGTAGGATATCTCCCAGTACAGCTGTATTGTCCCCAGGAGGGATGTAAAGGACAGTGATACATACCTGTGTAGGATATCTCCCAGTACAGCTGTATTGTCCCCAGGAGGGATGTAAAGGACAGTGATACATACCAGTGTAGGATATCTCCCAGTACAGCTGTATTGTCACCAGGAGGGATGTAAAGGACAGTGATACATACCAGGTAGGATATCTCCTAGTACAGCTGTATTGTCACCAGGAGGGATGTAAAGGACAGTAATACATACCAGTGTAGGATATCTCCCAGTACAGCTGTATTGTCACCAGGAGGGATGTAAAGGACAGTGATACATATTTGTTTATAATTGTTTATTTTGAGGAAAGCAATAAGAAGCTCTGCTGAACTGAATTTTAGTGTTAGTTTGCTGTAAGGGGAAATGTGGTAGGTACTGGGAAATATTAAAGCAATTCCACCAGCTTTCTTGTTTATATGGTCATTATGGATTATATTTTAGCCAGGAGGTATAACTTCAGAGTCATTCTTGCTGGGTTTAAGCCAGGTTTCAGTTACAGCAAGAACATAAACATGTACTTCAGCAGTTTTATTTCTTCTACTTCTGATATTAATTGCAACAAAAGTTAGATCACCAGAGTTTGGGGATTGGGTGTTCATGGGTTTCAGAAGTGTGTGGGACAGAATTGTCATGGTCATTATTGTGATGGGTGGAGTCAGGATTAGGGTGTATATCTCTTCATAGATGGATTTTAGTATATCGGGGAGTTATGCATACTTGGTTTTGGAGAGGATTCGTGTACTTAATTTTGTTTTGGTTGAGTTGAAGTGCAACTAGTCAGCGTACATTTGGCATAAAAGTGTGAGGAGCAATATTAAATAGGTTTGGTCTAATGTGAAGAGAGTGTAAAGAGAAACTACAGACAGGTGCTTGGGACAGAGTGTGATATGTTGTGAGATATTATTGATTTATGGTAGGCTGAAAAATGGCATAGTAGAAAGAGAAGGATAGAGGAGAAGCTGAATAGTAGCATTATTAACTAATGGTATATGTATTTTATACAAGTCTGATAGTGGGGAAGAAGAAATGAAGAGTGAAACAAGAAGTTGCAGGACAGCAGGAGATTCAGTGATGATGGATTCTGATAGCTGGAGGAGGGTAAAAAAGGTGACAAGTATTTTCTATACAAGAAGAGAAGTAGGTTGTCCTGGTATTTTCTGTGGAATGTAGAGAATACAGTGGTATTAAAGGCTAGAGTATGAAGAAATAGTCAAAATAGGAAGAGATGAGAGTTTAATTGGGAAACAAAATAGATAGGTGCTATTTGGGAGGGTTGTGCTTATAAATGGATTTGGTGCAAAGCAGTATGGGAGGACTAAAGATAGTTGAGAACTGTGTTAAAATTAATAGAGATAGGGAAGAAGGAGCTGAGAAGCAGAAGTATATCTATAAAAGTAGTAAGGTCAGTTGGGGAGGGTTTTGGAGTAAGAGTCACAAGTGAAGTATGTATGTAGTAAGTATGATATTAGAATAAGAGGAGGTGAGTGGGAATTTTTGAGAGCAATCAATTACCATAACAAGCATTTGACAAAGCAATGTGAGAAAAACAGGTTGTCTGTCATTTCCTAAGACTAAATAATTGGCATATGCAATATAGTCTAATAGTCAAGCAATAGAGCACTGTGGTTAACTTAGTAAGAGGTCCTTGGAGTGCATTTACTATTACACAGGGAATTGTAAATCACTGAGCAGGCATATATTTAACTGACTAATGTTAATATGCAACAAGGTTCTTCATGGTAAGTATGTTTACATTAAAGAATGAAAATTCTCAATAACCTTGTAGGTGTAAGGACTTGTGTCAGAGGTCCAGGAATATCAGGTTATTATAATGCTTATCCCAAAGTTAAAAGGAGAAGTAACTACACAAGTAGATTTAAAGTCCATATATTTAATAAACCTTGATTCAAAAATATTTACTAATGTTTTGGCCAATATATTGTGTACTGCCCTTTTGCACCTGCAACACAAACTGGTGAAAAAGGATGTTTAAACATTAGTAAGGTCAGGTGCAGCATGAAGAAGACTGGGTAGAAGAGGGACTGAGCAAGGGAGGGTTTAGATGAAGGTGTCAGAAATGTTTGGTTGTGATAGAGAACACCAAGTTTCTGGTGGGTATTTTTTATACATTGCTGGATGTGAGTATCAAATTTTAATTCATCATCAATAATTACACCAAGTAGTTTGGTGTGGGGTTTGGGATAATTGTGTTGTTCAGAGAAGTGATAGAGGGTCTGTGCTATGTGAGTGTTTTTGTGAAAAAGATGAGCTTTTTTTTTTTTTTTTTTTTTTTTTGGGGATTCAGTATTAGTTGGTTATCAGGGAGGTTTTGACAGAAGACAAGGTTTGATGAGTGAGAGTTAGAAGGTTTGGTATGCTGTGACCAGAGGAGATGAGACTGGAGTCATCGACATATTGTAGAAGTGTATATAGGATAGTAGCAGAGTCACGTTTGTTAGTGAATATGTTAAATAGGAGGTGGCCTGGAATAGATCCTTGAGGAACACCAGTATTTACAGGGAGGAATGGAGAGTGGACAGTTTACCAGTGGATGGACTGCTGCCTGCTGGAGAGGTAGCTAAAGAGCCAGTTGATGGAGAAGGTAGAATGATTAAGGTCACAAAGTTTAGAATGAGAGATAGTATCGAAGGCCATAGAATAATTGAGAAATAGGAGACAAGCAAGTTGTGATTATGGGCTTCAGCTATTGTTTGGGTGAAAGAGAGTAATGCAGTGGCAGTGCTATGGTGGGGTCTGAGGCCATGTTGGGTAGGGGTAAGGAGGTTGTTGCCAAGAATATGTTTGATTAGCTGACAATGGATGCACTTTTCCAAGATTTTGGATGGGGGGCAGGATAGCAATAAGTCTAAAGTTAGAGGGATCAGTAGAATTTCCACCTTTATGGAGAGGGATTGTAAAAAAGGATTTTCATATCTCTGTGGCAAGGGCTTCTGAAATGGAATGATTGATAAGAATAGTGACAGGGTAAGGCAATGGATTGTGCAGCTATTTTTAGGAAATGGGAGAGTAGTTGGTCAGCAGAAGGGTAGCGTGGCTTACATTTATGTAGGAGAAATTTAATAGTGGTGATGGGAATTGGTTGGAAGGAGAGTGTATTGAGGAGTTTTTATGGGGGGTAATAGAGGGGTTGAGTCAGATATATTATTTTGTGTAAGGTTTTGGATCATTTCTATGAAATAATTTTTAAGGAGGGTGGCAGTCGAAGTAGCAGTGTTGTGTGGTAAAAGGTTGGGAGTTAGTAGGGTTACCAGGGTGGAGCAGGTTGTTAATGGTAGTCCAGAATCTTTTAGATTTTTGTGTGGGCTACATTGGTTATAGGAGAAGAAAGTTTTCTTATCTTTAATGACTAGTCTTTTGGTCATGTTTCTGAGCTCTTTGAATCTCTGCAATAAAAAGGGGATTTGTTTTTAACCCAGGCTTTCCACGTAGCATCTCTATTGTGCATGATTGATCAGATTTGCTCAGTATGCCAGGGGGCATATTTGGATTTAATTCTGATTTTTCTCAAGGGGCAATAGAATCAAGAGTGTCTAGGAAAATCTTATTGAAGGATTCTACAGAGTCATTGAGAAGGAGATGGTACAGGAAGGACCAATTAATGCTTGGAGTTAGTTTTCTGGGTCAAAGAGGGTAAGGCTATGACATACTTTGTAAATATAACCTTTGGGAGAATGTTTGGTGAATCTGTATAAAGGTTGGGGAGTGGTTGCTTAAAGAGTTAGGAATTATGCCAGGGTTGAGGTAGTGGTGAGGAGCTTAGGTGAGAACCCAGTCAAGGATAGGTCCAGATGAGTTTTTGTTAGTTCTAGTTGGGGATAGTTATGTGTTGGTGAAATCCATGATGGTTGAGACTATGGGTAGGGGGATTAGGGGGACAGTTTAGACCAGTCTATGTTGACATCTCCAAGTGTGATGGTTTCATAAGGGGCATATTGAGTGAGCCAGGAATGAAAGTTCTCTAGGAGAGGAATGTTGTTGCCAGGGAGAAATTATATAGAGATTATGGCAAATATTTTGTGAGGGTTAAGGTGACAGTTTATGATAAGAATTTCTTCAAGTGTGAAGTGGGGACAGAGTGAGTTCAGACAGGCTGATTTGTTTGGAGTAGAGGATAGCATTCCCCCCTCCCTGCTTGTTGGGTCTGTCTGAACAAAAGATATTGTAACCAGTAAGTAAGATTTCAGAGTTGAGGATGTGGTGTTTAAGCCAGGTTTCTGATAGGGTTAGAATGTCCGCAGATGTTACATTCATAGATTACTAGGCTAGCTGCCTTCATAGACCATTTTTAAGCCTAGCCAGTTACCCCCTGTGAGAATCAAACCCTGCACCTTGTGTTTCTAAGGTAAACACCTTAACCATTACGCCACCCTCCCACCCCTTAAATCCAAGAATTAATTTCTGTTATTTTATTTACAATGCTTTTGATACTTAGAGAGTAAATTGTTAGAGATTTGGGTGAGGGAGTGTTGGTTTGATGGGATAGGTGAGGGAGATATGTTAGAGTTATACTATTGTGTGGGGAAGAGGCAGGAGGTCCTGGGTTGGGGTGGATGTCCCCATCCAAGAGAAGTATGTCAATGAATGTGTGAAGATATATATATATATATATATATATATATATATATATATATATATATATTTATTTCATGTCTATAGCTCGACAACTTACTATATCGACAACTCATGGACATTTAACAGGTAAGAAAAAAATTGCTAATCATGCCTACCACACATACATAACACTGCCATACTTACTAAAACATGGTAGGCATGATTAGCGAATTTTAATTTTCTTACCTGTTAAATGTCCGTGAGTTATGTATCGATTATTTCAGATGTCTGTGAAGTGGCTGTCGATATATATATATATATATATATATATATATATATATATATATATATATATATGTGTGTGTGTGTAGGTTCAGAGTAGTATGATGAGGTTGTCTTGGTTTCAGTCTAGCAGAGAGAGAGGAACTAGAATATATGGTAATTTTGAAGAGGTGCAATGGGAAAGAGAAGGTGAGATTGATTGTAGGTGAGGGATAGTGTGAGCATTAAATGAGTAAAGGAGACTAGGTGATAGTGGTTGGTAGCAGAGTGGTGTATGGTAAGAGGTTGTTAGTGAGAGGAAGAAGAGAAAGGTGGCAGAGAGATAGAGGAGGCCACATGATGGCTTGTTGTGAATTCCCTGTGGGCAAAGAGAAGCACATACTGCGATGTCCACAGCTTTAATAACCAAGTGCATTGGACAGAAGAATTAACTTGTGTTGTGCTTTACATGCTTATGTAACTGCAACATGTAGAAGTGTGCCTACAGCATGCAGGAAATCTTGCATGTTACTGTAGTCTTAATTATGTTCTAATATGCATATTCCCTGGGCAATATGAAGGGGTAGTGGTCCACACAGACACAAACGCTACACGCAGACACACACACACACTATACACACACACTATAAAGGCACTGCCCATTGTACACTTTATTTTTACTGCCACTGATAAGCCCACTGGGCAGCCTGCTGCTGATGCCTGCCATACTGCCTACTGTCCCGTGCTACAGCCTAGGGGCCATGGCCATTACTTTCCACCTGAGCATTTGGTTATTGAACTGGTGGGCATGACACCACATTTTTCAGTTTGACCAAGGGTATTTGTCAATTACAACCATATTTCTCTGCAGGTGAATGACACTTCAGCTATATGTCCCCAACCAATTGTATGACATGCAAATACCTTGCTGCCTAGTTATCTGAACCAAAAAGTGACGGGCAGGTAAATGTTCCTATTGAAATGTCTGCTTGATGTGACTTGTTGAGAGTGGGAGCATTTCATATGCATCTGACTGCAGCAAGCTGAAAGACAGTACTATTTCCATTCTTTTAATTTTCATGTAAAAATATCCTTAGAGCTGTGCACAGAAGTCCATTTATCTTTTTTGGAGTGGGGCTAGTGATGCAGTCTGTGTGTGAAAACGAGATGGTTACATGATTGCATTCATCAAGGACTTGCTTTGGTGGATACAAAGATCAGATTGGTGGATTTGTTTCTTGTTTTTGCTTCTGGTGACCATTTGTCATACAGGTATGCTTGCCTTTTTCTGCTTTCTTCATATCCTCATGATTGTGATTTTTTTTTATATTCATGTAAATTGTGGTATGTATGTCGTTTATTATGAGTGGCATGTTTCCCTGTCATCTCATGTATTCACCCCATTATTATCCTTTTTCCTACACTAGATGACCTTCCTTGCTAAATTATCTGTAATTATTCAACTTTGTCTCCAATGTGTGATGTATTTTTCTATGCAATATTTTGAGTTGTAGTTTGGTCCATTTGAAGATGGCAGATGCTCTCTGGTGGGTGACATTTGTCACAGATTACCTTTTTCATTATTAGAACTTCAGTCCAACTTTATTTATTTATGTATGTATGCATTATATTGACTCCAACTGAGGCCACTGAAAAGGACTGGGGATCAGGGAAAACCATTTGGTGTGGAAGTAGTTGAACCTGTATTTTTGTAAGGGTAGCAGAAATTTATGAGGCAGTTGTACCCACCAGGAAGAAGTACAGAACTAACTCAAAAAACAAGCCATCTTGGTGGAATCACAAACTCAATAGGCTGTATATCAGAAGGAAGAAAAATGTGACAAAAATTAGGAGGTGCAGCACCCTGCAAGAAAATAGCAATCAAATCCAAGTAAACAAACAACACAGAGGACAAATTCTACTGAAGGCAAATTTGAGGTAAGTTTGGCCTCCCAGGCCAAAGACAACCACAAAGGTTTCTGTAGCTATGTCCGCAACCCAAAAGGCAATACACAGTTGTGTGCAGAGCTCAGTGCAAAAAGAGCCACCTATACTGAGCCAGAAGATATAGCAAACCTCCTGGCTGATATTCAGCTCCAACTTTACCACTCTCTCCCCCTCAACCTTCTCTCTGGAAATATCATGAAATATAACTTCCCCTACTATCACTAGGGAACAGGTTCTCATTGCTATGTCTAAGAACAAGAACACTGCATCAGTCGGCCCAGACAATATCCCAGGATGCCTTCTAAAATAGCATGAAACATGACTTATCAGGGCCTTTGAATTACTATTAAACTGTAGCCTCCTTTGTGCCTCATGAATGGAGAATGGCAGTAGTCATCCCTTTACCCAAAGATGGGCCATCTACAGACCCAGGAAACTACAGACCCATAAGTCTCACTAGTCTTATATGTAAAGCCATTTAAAGAATTATCATGGAGATGATAAATAGAGAGAATGTAAACCTCCAGACACTAGATATAACCCAGTTTGGTTTCATCAAGGGTAGATCATGCCTACTTAACCTGGTGGACTTCTTTGAGAAGGTCACCAAAGCAATGGATGAGGGCAGAATTGTTCACATTGCTTACCTTGACATGGCCAAGGCATTTGATAGAATAACCCACTTGGGCATTTTTGGCAAATTCAAGAGGTTAGGTACAAACCTGTATGTGACTCAGTGGATGGCCAACTTGCTAACAAACAGAACCCAAGAAGTTAGAATTGGTGAGTCCACCTCTACAAAGATGCCATTCACAAGTGGAGTCCCTCCGGGATCAGTCCTTGGACTGCTCCTTTTTGGCATTTACTTCTCAGAAGTCAAGGACAATTTCAATGGTCTCTGGCTGATGTCATTGAATATCACACTGACACAAATGTTCTTCAGCAGGGGTTGATACACACCAACAACTGGTGCCAGAGCCATGGACTAAAGCTAAATGCCAAGAAATGCGTAATAGTATCCTTTGGAAACCCATCCATCCCTGGTAACTATCAAATTGACAGTACACCCCTTAGAGGTGATCCAGTAATCATGGATGTAGGGACACACAGATAGTAATCAAGTCTTTGACCATCATTTGTCTACAGTGGTCAGGAAATCATTCTATGATGTGCAACTTATAAACAAAAGTATGGCATCTAAGTCCAAAGGAAGTCATTATTCCACTGTATTCGGCACTCATCAGACCTATCGAGTACAATGCTCCCTTTGATATGTACCTAACCAGGCATATACAAAAATTGGAACATCCACAGAGGTTCCTCACTAAAAGAATACAGGGCGTAAGTAAAATGTCCTATGCAGACTACCTCAAGCCACTATCCCTGTATTCTATTTCTTACAGACCTTTGAGGGAAGATCTATGCCTGACGTACAGGGCATTGTCAGACCCCATTCTGACGGGCCTCCTGCATATCCACAAAACAAACAGCACCAGATTTACCTTTTCTAAAGACTTAAATCTTGCCTGTAATATAAATAGGACCTGCTGGAGAAATAGCTATGTATCCCAGAGCCTACCCTGTCTGTGGAACAGGCTCCAGATCCATGTGAAGCAGAGATCCTCCCTAACCCAATTCAAGTGCAACTTGGACAATTGGATGGCAAACCAGAAATGTATCCCTTGTTTGACACCTTAGTCTGTAACGGACACAGGCAACCTGTAAATGGTTTATCTCCCAGGCTGATGCTTACACTTATCAAGGGTATCAGAACTTGTCAGAGATTTGGGATGCATGACTAGGCTTAAAAAGGCCTTGTGGTCATTAGCCTAGTAAACATCTATTTACCTATGATTTTTTCTGCTAATGTCTAGCATTTGCAAAAACTCAGAATAGAACTGCACTCTCTCTGACACACACACACACACACACACACACACACACACACACACACACACACACACACACTACTATAAAATAATGGCACACAGACTAATGGTTTGTACATTAATGAAAGTTTATTGGAAGAAACACTTGTGCAGACTCTCCTTTATGTATTGCAGGAACAGAGACAATACAACGGACCTTGTCTGTATGTCACACCAATAATTCAAACAAATTTTAACACAGTCCAAGGCTTACAGCTTACATCTTTTTGGATTCCAAACGGAAGATTGTTGAATTTCTTCATTAAACCTGGAGTCTGTTCTCTTTCGCTGCAGCACACTATCCTTTGCTGTTGCTCCAATCAAGGACTCTCCCTGCATTGAGAAGGCAACTTATCGTACAGGACCATAAGCCATCCTCTTATACACCATTTTTAAATTCAAGACCTTTATTATAAAAGCAGAAAGCAGCATTCTATAAGTTACACAGGTTTAAATGTCCTTATTACATTATTACATTTTCAAATGCAACATGGACTCACATTGAGAAAAGGCAACAAACTGTAGGTACAGTTTTCATTACTATTGTTGTGTAGTATACACTTATGTTTTCTTGTAACAGTTTTCATTCACTCCAAAATTACATACATTTGATAATTCCTCCCTTCCCTTAAAATGCACTTGTCCACCTGAGTATTGTTCTAACAAAATCCATTTATTTCTAAGAAATGCACTCCTTCACTTTTCTGCCAATCCCACCTCCAGTTCAAATCACCTTTCAGTATTCAAAACTTCCATTATGGGTGGTGCAGATTTTGATTTCCATTTGCTAATATTTGCTTTCTTGGCATCCAATAGCATTAAACTCAGTTAGTCTTTGCTACGTCTAGGCAATTAAGATCCTTTACACAGCTCAGGAAAAAAAATCTTTAAATCATTGCCTAGGTGTGTCAATGATGCAACAGGTAGCACATGTGCCTTTATTGCTGGAAGACCAGAAGCCTGTGGGCTCTATTCCTACTCCAGGGGATTGGATCACTGGCAATGCAGTGCAGCATTAGGAGGTACTACACTACTGTGTGGGTCATCCTGTGGATGAGATGTTAAATTGAAGTCCATCTGCTTCAGTTGGTGGTGGCTTTACTTGTTGTAAAAGATCTCAGTGCACTTATCAAACAGAGTAGGGGACGTTCCCTGAGGACACGGCCAAATTTCCCCTAGTAGTAGAAATACCACCTTATAATTGCATTGAGAAGAGCCCACTAGTCTAGTGTCTAGTGAGATTAGTTAGTCAACAAAGGGTAAATAAATAAACAAAGATGTATGGGTATGGGATGTGATATAAAACAAGCAGGGTACACTTAGCTGGGGATAAGGTGGGGTATGAACATCATTGTTCTGACTGCTGCCCCAACCCAGAAGGACATTACAGGGATTCATTACACATGATGGCTCAAGATGGCCAGTGGTTGGGGACATGCACACCCTGGAAGCCCAGTGATAAGGGCCAGCTGGGTGAGTAAGTCTGCTATGTACTCCAGCAGGCTCCTCAATCAGGCCACACATCGACCCACTTCTACCTCTCTGTGGCAGCCTCTACCACCTACTCCAAATTAAACTGGGCCACCAAAGGTGGTATAACCAGTGTGTTTAGGAATGTGGAGTGGGGGTCTTGGGACATGGTGAGGGATCTATAGCAGGCTACAAACTGGATTGCAGTTTTACCCAGTATTAGTTGCACCTGAAGTATCTCTGATGCATTAAGTTAGGCTATGTGTCTGGAAGTGTGCATGTCCTTTATGAATATGGATACACCACCACCTTTAGTGCTTAGGTCCAGGTTTAGGGGCCAAAAGGTGTGGCGTGAATTATAGCCTGGTAGTGCTGGGGTGCTCTCCGTAGCCTTGAACCAGGTCTCAGTCACTGTACAGATGTCGATGTTCTCCATTTTAAAGAGTGCTTCGATACAGTGCATTTTGAGATTTAGACTTCTAGCGTTGACTAGCATAACCCTCAGATTTTGCTTGCTTGTAGCAGTTATGGTGGTAATTTTGTCTTTAGGACATTGCTTAAAAAAGGCACTATAGAGGTGGCAAGAGCCTTGGCCAGTATCCAGAATCCCTGGGGTGACAGGTGCAGGCCATCTCTGGTGAAGCATCAAGTTCTGTCAATCATGTCATCCCAGGCAGACAGATGCTGAATCCCCTTAGAATGACACCAGAAACTTAGCCAATTGCTGAAGTCAATCATTTTCTGTTTGTACTGTGGTATCATTCTGTGTGACGGTAGGATGCTACTCAGAGCTAGGGTGATACCTGCCTGGGCTACAAGATCAGAGAGCTCCTCTATGCCTCTTTTCATGTTGTCCAGGGAGGTACATCTCACATCATTTACACCAACATGGACAATGACAGAGTCATATTTGTACCTGTTGTGGAGTGACCTAAGTACATGCATTATGTGGCGGATCCTAGCACCCAACAGGCAGCTGTAACTTTCTCCTTATTCATAGTAGTGAGTGGGACATCAGTATGCCTTACAATTGAGTCACCTATGACTAGTGTATTGGTTAAGTTGTTTTGCCTTATGGGCTTTGGTTGAGTGGCACACTTTAATGTGACCTATGTGTCTCATGGTTTGTGCTGAGATGTGGTTGTTGTTTGCGTTTCTGTCTTGGAGGTCTCTGTTGTTTGGGCAGATTAGGTGGATTGTAATGACAGAAGTTTGACTGGATATTTATGGTTAAAATTTTCTGAAATGCGCAATTTTTTCATTATTGTATCATACGTTTTGTTTCATTGCTTACTGGAAAAACATTCAAAACTACAAATTTATAACACACTCTAACAAGTGGTGCTGTATTATACATGGAATTTAATTTAATACAATCAGGAAGGTGAATCAAAGAATCCATATGTGTATGCATGGCCTAAAAATGTGAGCAAGGAGCCTGTGTTTTGTAAATGTTATTTCTTTGGCATTTGTTGACCAGAATAGCCCGAATGAGCTATTGCCCTTTTTCAGCAGAGGTATGAGGAGAAAAGCTCCACAATTATACATAGTAAAATGAGAATGTTACAGCAAGTAGAATAGGTCAATATGAGGCTAGTGAGACTAAAGAGTCTGTTTACTAAGGTCTGTGGGTGGGCTATCCTTGTGTAACAACATTACAATGACTGTTTTCCATGCTGACCAATATTGCATCACCTTGGAATGATACCAGAAACTAAGCCAATTAAAGTCAGTTATCTTTTCTTCATATTGTGGATTCATCCGTGGAGAAGGTCAGATGCTGCTCAATGCAAAACGCATGCCAGCCTGAGACACAGATTCTGAGAGGTCTGCGATGTCCCACTTCACATTGTCTAGGGAGGTACATCCCAGGTCATTTACACATACATGGACTATGACTGAGTCATACTGGTGAGATGGACATCAGTGTATGTCCTGTGACATGCTGTTTAGGGTTAGACATATAGGCAACCTGAGATGTGGCTGTATGGGCTGATGTGAGTGTTGTTTTATAAGCATGAATTCAGGGTTGTTGAGGAGTTAGTTATGTGCACTTCACCAAGGAGGTCTTTGGGGTTTAGGTAGGTTACATTTAAATGCCTTATCATATATGGGTCTATGTTTCTGCTTTGAATTGGGTGTGATTGGTGCAGTGTGTACACTACTGACAACCTTATTGACATTAGGAATGATTTTATGTGAGATCTTTGCATCCAGTGATATTGTGTAAATCGATCTGTTGCATACCATATCAATTTGTCTAATAATTAATTGGTTGTCTGTAAATATGAGGCAGTTTCTACATTGGCTCAGGATGCCCATATCCACCAAGCTAGTAACAGAGGTAGTGGGAAAGTTCATATACATGGCAACGGACCCTTTTTATTAATTAGGCAGTTGGTGAAATTTTGTTTGTTTTGTTGAGTGCATGAGTGCACTCATTTTTTTAATTGTAAACAGTTTTTGCAAAGGACTACAATAAACATTTTTTTTCTGTAACAAGTTGGAGCCAGACAAAAGGGAAAAAGTGTCCCACTCCTCTAAAGTGGGAAATAGCTGTATATGTGTTAGCACAGCCTGTGTGTATATATGTGTCATGTCTTTCAACTTTTACCTCAGAAGTGGGGACAGAGAAAAATATTTAAGGAAAAGGTACTCTTAGTGGGTGCTATTGACTCAAAATAATATCCAGATTTAGGAGGGATGAAACAAAAGTTTGAGAACAAATTAGATGTGCTACCACAAATTTGGCAGAGCTGAGCGGTGTGTGTGTGTGTGTGTGTGTGTGTGTGTGTGTGTGTGTGTGTGTGTGTGTGTGTTTTAGACCTTTATGGTTAATGACTGCAAATTGATTAATTTTTGGATTTAATTAATTAAACACACACACACAAATAAATGAGATACTTAGTTGCAAGTCTTCAATAACAAGATGGAGAAGGGTTACTAATGTCATGTTATCTTCACAGAAACCCAGCTGTGAACCCCACTCCACCCCCACTGGCTGGCATTTTGTGTTGTAAGTAGTGGTGATGGTAGAGAAAACATATAATGACATACTAATACCTTGTGTTTGTATTGCACAGGGACAAGTTTGCACACATTTAAAGATACCACTTGTGAATGTTCTTTATTTAATGAGATTACTTACTAACACTGATGCCTATGCTGAGGCAAAATTAGGTATTGATATGTTTTGTTAGAAAGTGAGGTGGGACTTGGGATAACTTGTATGATTTACCCAGGGGTAGAGCAAGAGCATATCCATAAGTGGGATGAATAGGACTTAAGAAGGTTCTTAGTTATGTATGCTATCTAGTCATCTGATATCTAGAGGAAGGGTATTCCATGCTCTTGCAATAGTAGTAGTGTACAGGGAGTCCCCATAGTAATATTTACTTCTAGAAAGTTCAACCAATGCTTTGTTGGTACTTCTTAATGGACAACTGTTGGTATAGTAGTGTAGTAGTCCTTGTAGGGCTGTTTTTTTGGGGGGAGGTGGTAAAGGATTTGTTGGGCTATTATAAGTTGGTTGCAGATTAACAGGTTTGGTACTTCTAGCCAGGATAGCTTTTTAAGGGACTGGCAATAGTGGGATCTGTAGGATGAGTTGGTGGCAAATTTTGCTATTTTGTTGTAGGAGATAGTTTGTTAAGCTCACTTTTACTTATGTTGGTTAATACTGGGGAGGCATAGAGTAGATTGGAGAGTATTTGGGTTCAAGCAATGGTGACTTTACTATTTGAGATTAGGTAATTTTTGAATAACTAGAGGAAATTACTTATTTGTAAACTTTTATGATGGTTTGCGATGCATGTTTGTCAACTTAATATTGTTGTCTATAATTACACCTAATAGTTTAGTTTGAGTGACTGGTGCGATAGGGGTACTGTTAGATGATATTATGTTCATAGGTTCATAGGTTCATAGGTTCATACTAGGCTATCTGCCCGAGGGCATTTACAAGCCTAGCCCATCGCTTTAGTATGGGGAACTATACCCATTATTTTGCTGTGCCTCTGTCGAGCAGTGACACTGAGGTAATCCCTGGGGTATATCTGCGATCTCCCATCCATTGGTCAAGATTTCTCTTGAACAAGGCCAGCGAGGTGCTCTGCCTCACATGTACCGGGATTTTGTTCCACAGCATAGGGAGTCTTTGGGTGATGAATCTATCTATTAATAGCCGTGTCAAGGTTTAAGTCTCCGCCCTTGTGGCTCTGATGGATCTAGATTTTTGAGGTGAAGCATATTCATCAAATCTCCTTTATCCTTTTGGTGAGGAACGGGCATTGTACTCAATCATTGGTCTGATGAGTGATGAGTCCTTGATCTAGATGAGAATCCCTTCATGATAAGGTGGGCAATGTGGAAGGTCTTCCTAACTACTTTAGCTACATGGGTGTCGAATGACAGACTACTATCAACCTGGGTCCCCAGGTCCCTGATAACTTCTTCTGTGCTCAGTGGATTGCACCTATTTGGTAGCTAGGGGTAACTTGTTTTCCCGAGAGTATGATATGCATTTTTTTTGCATTTAACTGGCTCTGGCACCAGTTATCCGATCTGTGTCAGATGTGAGTTTGCAGTCATCTGCAAACTTTGTCTCCTGTGTTTGCTTGTACAAAGTAGATGCCAAACAAGAGTGGGCCCAGACTGAGCCCTGTGGGACACCACTTGTGACAGGCTTTGAGTCTGACATGGCGCCAGCAACTCTGACCCTGTGGGTTCTGTCACTGTTTGCAACCCATCTTGTGATGTATGGGTTGACATTTTATTTGATGAGTGCAACCCATCTTGTGATGTATGGGTTGACATTTAAGCTGATGTTTTCAATGATACCCGAGTGGGGTATTGTATTTAGCCAGATCGAGGTAGGCGGACTGCCTTTCCCCATCAAATGGCTTGGTGACTGTTTGAAAAAGTCAACCAAGTTTAAAAGGCATGATCTGCCTTTGACAAAGCCAAACTGGATGTCTTTATTTATGAGGTCCATTATGATCCATGGCTTTGCAGATAAGGCTTGTCAGACTTTGATTAAATGTTAAATGTGGGAATTGGGTCAGCAGCTTTACAAGGATGGAATAGCATTTGTTGTTTTTTTTTTGGGGGGGGGGGTTGAGTATAAGTCGTGAGTCAGCCAGATGTCTACCGCTGTAAAGGATTCTTGGGTGATTTGCTGTAATTGCTGAAGTAATGGAGCAGAGAAGATTATGGTTGAATCATCAAAATATCAGACCAGGTTGGCATGGAGGGTGACTTTATGTAGGTTGTTGGTTAAATGATAAAGAGAAGGGGTCCAAGGATGTATCCCTGAGGAACAACTAAGTTTACAGGAAGTAGGGTGAGAGGGTGTTATCCCATTTAATAGCTTGTTCATAGGTTCATAGGTTGGTACTAGGCTATCAGCCCTAGGGCCTATACAAGCCTAGCCATAACAATTCCCTGGCTATTTCTTCCCACACTATTTACTTCCCTGGACCCCTGTCTAGCAGGGCGACTGACGTGATCCCCGGGGTGAATTTCCTTTCTCCTATCCAATCGTCAAGGTTCCTTTTGAAGAGGACCAAAGAGGCACTCTGCTTGATATGTATGGGCAATCTATTCCAGAGTCTGGGGAGTTTCTGGGTCAGGAACCTATCCCTCCAGCATGTTTTGTTTATTGTGATGACATGGTTTAGATCCCTGGAGTTTGTTGAGAGTTTGAGAGAGAATTTTTGAACCATGATAATGTGGAGCTGTGGAGATTAAGTTCAGAGAGTACAGTTATTAGTTGGGACTGAGAAACTGTATCAAGGGCTTTGTAGAGCTCCAAGAAGATGGTAGAGACAAGATTTCCTTTGTTCCATTGTTGATTTATGAAATTAGTGAAGCTGATAAGGGCAGTAGTAGTACAATGATTGGGGTAGAAACCATGTTGAGTTGGAGTCAGGAGATTGTTAGTTAGCAAGTAGTTTAGTATTTGGGAATTAATGCATCTATCAAGGATTTTTGATAGGGTGATAGTGTGGCAATTAGGCAATAGTTTGATAATTCAGATGACTTGACAACTTTTAGTACTGGTATAATATGAGAGATTTTACAGAGGGTTGGAATATGTTCAGTGATAGACCTATTTATTAATATGGAAACAGGGTATGAGATTGCATTGGCTGCAATCTTGAGGTATTCACCTAGACGTCTATCATCCACAAGGGTAGTGGCTTTTAGTTTTGTCCAGTATTTATATATTGTGTTGGTTTGGACTGGATGAAGGGAGAAGCATTTTTTTTCAATTGTAGGGGTCTGGAAGTTTGTGTGAGTAACAGGAGGGCTGTTAGTAATCAAAGTTTGAATGAAGTTGGTAAAGTAGTCATTAAATTGAGTTGCGGTGTTACTAGTCAATGTGTCAGTATTGAGGGGTGGGGTAGTGGTTTTCCCTGGTTGAAGTATTTTATTGATGGCTGCCCACAATTTTAGACAGTTTGTCTTCTGTTTTGCCTGAACATGAGAGTAGTGTTTTTTTCTTGTCTAGCCTTTGTTTTTTTTGGACTTATTTCTTAGTTCAAGGTAGTTTTATCTATTTTGGTTGGTTTTGTTTTGATGCGGTACTTCCCAAGCCCTATCTCTCTGTTTTAGAATAGTCTAGTATTTTTGGTAAACCAGGGTGCATAGTTGGATTTTTTTCTTATTGTTCTAGGTGGGGCAAGCTGGTTGAGGCTGTTTAGGAAAGTAAAAGTAATCAACCAAATTTACCAAAACCAGCTTTGTCCAGGGGGAGGAATAAGAGGAGTGACCAGTTGCAGTGGAATAGTGCAGCTATGAGATCTTTCAATTTGAAGTTCTTTGTAGAATGTATTTGTTGCAGAGATGTGTTTTTTATGGGTTTAATTTCATGACTTAGGACAAATGTATGGTGGTGGTCACTAAGTCTGTCAGGTAGTGTGCCAAAGTTACAGAGTTGGGAAAGGTAATTGATAAGGATACAGTCTAAAATAGACTCATTTTTAGATGAGTTGTCAATTCTAGTAGAGGTTTGCAATAGTTGAGTGAAGCCATATAGGTTTATATGAGCAGTGGGGGATGGGAGAGATACATGTGGACCAGTCAATATTAAAGTCACCTAATATGAGTATTTCATGAGGGAGGGCTTACGATGATCAGTGAAGAATAGCCTCCAGTGTATCAATATTGTTAACAGGGAGAATATATATGCCAATTATATTTAGGTTTTTTTATGGCTATTGAGTTTAAGTGTGGTGAACAGGGTTTCTGAATTATTAAATGTCGGGGGATTTTTCTTCATAATGTCACTAGTAAAGTTGCTTTTAAACAGTATGGCACCCTCTTTGGATGTTCTGTCTTTCCTAAGTAGATTATAACCTTGTGGAAGTAACTCATTGTTATTAATATGTGGCTTGAGCCAGGTCTCCCTGAGGAGCACTATATCAGGGGAGTATAGGGATAGTGCAGCATGTAGTTCCTCTATTTTGTTAAGTATGCTTCTTATGTTAATATTAACATATGTTCCCCATGCATGGTGTAGGGCATAAAGGTGACATACAGGCATACCATACTCATAATTTCTTTGCCGTCAGTCCGAACGCCATCTCCAGTCATCAGTCTGTATAATCTTTCATCTGCTGGTTAACAATCCATTTGCAGATAAGTGCCCCATTGGGGTTTTTCTTTTTATCTTACTTTTTTGGTGGTTGTTTGTTTACATGTCATCCAGAAATAGGAAATGCCAATGTGGGAGACAAAGTGCCCATAAGGATTGTCACGAGCAGTGTTTGATTTGCTTAGGTGCTTCTCACAACCATATGTCTTGTTCTATTTGTCAGGCACTTGTCCTGAAAACTTTATATATCAGCTCTCTGCGAAGAAGATGACCAAGAAAGTTCAGTTGGATTCTTCTGCTGTACCACCTGCACCATATATCTCTCTTGAGGTTGGTGAAAGCCTGTAGGACCGCCCAGTTATTCAGTCAGATTCCACTGCCATGATTCCTTCGGATGCCAGCATGGACCCGGATTCTCGCATGTATGCGGAGGCTCTGCAGACATCTGTTTCCAGTGTTCAGGGGGATCTGCAGCTGATTATATCCAAACGGGCCTAGGGATGTTTTGCAAAAACCTTGTTAGGGAGGAGATAGGGATTTGAACCAAGTTCTTTTAGCTTTTCGATGATGCCAAAGTGGGAGACTGTCAAAGACCTTGGCCAAGTCAAGGTAAGCTGTATGTACTGACTTTCCCTCATCCAGGGCCTTGGTGACAGTCTCAAAGAAGTCAATCAGGTTCAACAGGCAACACCTGCCTTCGACGAATCCGAACTGGGTGTGGTCAAGTGCTTGGAGATTGCCTATGCCCTTGTACATTTATGTGATCCATACTGATATGCTCCATAGCTGTACAGGTCAGATTTGTCAAGCTAATGGGGAGATAGTTTCCAGGGTCAGTAGTGTGACCAGCTTTGTGCAAGGGGATGACAGTGGCAGCTCTCCACTCTGCTAGAATGAAGCCTGTAATTGGACTGTGGTTGATTAGGGTGCTCAATGGCAAAGCTAGTTCTTGTTGGAGATGGTGCATAATACAGCCTGGGATAGTATGAGGTCCCATGGAAGCTGTGTTATTTGCCTTGGATAGGGCCCTTAACACTGGATCTATGGAGATGCGAGGGGCAGGACAAGTATCGGTGATGTCGAAAGGGCCTTTAGGGGGGATGTGGGGTGAAGTTTGCATTGAACCCTTTCAGCTGGCAGGTTGGCTAAGTTAACAGGATCAGTGTAAGTGGTATCATTAAGTACTAATTCGGAACAAACCTGGGCTTTCCCATGGAGGTTTCTGATATAACTGCTGAAGGCTTTCTGGTTTTCCTTTGTTGTGGAGGCTAGTTCCAATTCATAATTGCCTATGGAGGTTTTCACTAGTGATCTAATTTGCTTGTTGAGGCTGAGGAGGGAGTTTTCCCAATTTGGAATTTGCTCCTTTTTACCCTTGGACAACAATGTCTTCCTTTTGTTGTAAAGCCTGTTGACAGAGGATGTTCACCAGACCAGGTTTGTGTTTCCTTGAGGATCAGGTTTTAGTTCTGTTGGGTATGGCTGAGTCCATGCAGTTGTGCAGGTGCTGGTATGATCCAAGGTCTGCAGACTGAGGTGTCTTTGTAATGCTGACGAATAGTGACCACCTAAATCAGTATATATCATTTTACTCTGGCTACTGAGTGGCAAGTACAGAGTACTCTAAAATGCTGGTTCATAATATGGCAGTTGCTAAGGGCAGATTCTTGTTACTATTACTGCATATGTTACTTAAAAACAGTGAGCATGCAGTTATCTGCATGACTCCTTATTTTTACGTTGTTGTTGAAAATGACAGTCAGACTGGGCATCAAGTGATCATATCCGGAATCACTTAAAATGTTGTTCATAGTTTTCATCTCAAGCTTCACACAAAATTCAAAATATGTGTAATATATGTTATCACGTATTACAATTTTACTAACATTTTATAATTACTTATATACCAAGTTAAATGTATAAAAATAATGGTAGCATTTTCATAAAATGTTGCATTATGTGAACACACAAGCCATTGTCATCTTTTGTAAGTTTGGCTTCATCATTCTTAACTGTTTGTTAGAGATTAATCACTTGAAGCTCCAGTTAAAACAATCCTCTTTAGTGGTAACCAGAATTGCTCAGTAGGTGTGAAATGAGAGGAGAAGGTCCCATTCAGCTTGACAAGGTGGTTAAAGAGGTGAAAATGTTCATCATTTGCCTTGATAGGACAATGGAGACAGAGGTACATTTTGCATACTTGAGAGGTTTGCATACTATCAATGTTTCACATTAAAGAGATTGTAATGGCAATGTATGAGAACTGTTGCAGAAGCCATAGAAGCTATTACTGGTGGGGTTTGACCTTGTAGGAGGTGAGACATGTTTTAAAATTCCTATAGGATCTTTGGGCCAGGTGAGAATCCACAACCAGAGTGAAAAGTCTGAAGAAACTTTAGTGCAATTTTTATTTTATTTCTCATTATTTGAAGACTGGGCTCAGTGCATTTTGTGAAAGGCCCAATGACCTTGTTGCACTATATGCTATGGATAATTGCCATGTTTTGTTCTTTGGGTACCGTGTAAGTTTTTGAGGTGACTATTTGAAAGGCATACTCTTTGCAGAAGAAGACTGCGACCACAGCACATGTATACTTAATGGCAGCTGGTTATTACAGGTATGTGTAACTTTTTACTGTAGAGAGATTGCGAAACTGTGACAAATCACTTATTTCAGCTCATATAGTGTGAGCACATGTTTTGTGTGTGTGTGTGCACATTTGAGGGTGTGTGTGTGTAATATATATATATATATATATATATATATATATATATATATATATATATATATATATATATATATATATGTATACTGTATTTTTGTAGTAGTATGTTATGTCTAAAGAATGTAGTTCGTAGTAATAGATTTATTTATCTTACAAGTTCACTATTTTAATGGTACTGTGAATGAGTAGTTATCTACACAGATTTTTCAAATCTTTGTCTTATTTTTAATTTTGTTCTTTTTTTTTTTTTTAATGATGTAGTGATTAAAAATTCTACAGTATCACTGTTTGCTGTGAGGTGGGAGTTAGATTTGTAGCATATATGCTGTATAGTGGGATCCTTAACGGTAACTCACTGTGTAATGTAAAAGTACTGGTATATATCATCTTAGTTATATAGAAGTGCCACAGATGAACACTTGAGGGGAGCAATATTTATCAAATGCTTTCTTTTCATAACACCAAGTTAACCTGGAGTTAGACATTCAGCCTAAACAGTGGAAGACTGAAAATGTGTTATTTTCATTTATTTGTGCATTATTGTAGACATAACTGTAGAACTGAGTATGTCTGATGATGCAAGGGGTTTTTAATTTTGTTAACCTATTATTTAGTGTCTTGTCATCTCACATCCATTTCCAAATGCTGCTGTCTTGTTTTTTTTTTTTGCTATTATTGTACACTGCTGTGGGCTGGGGAACATCCATTGGGAAGATGAGAGATGCGATCATGGATTGGGATGTGTTTTTCCTCTGTCTACATTCTGGGGATCACTATTTTTCTTGGAATCCTCTCTCAGTCATATAAGTGCGTTGCTACTCTAAGAATCTATTATTATTTATACTATACACTTGGACATTACAGGTAAGTGAACATTTTTATGTTTGGGAGATTCAGATTTAAACTGTGTATTGTTGATGGCATCTCATGTTTGGTTTCATTACTGGAGAAATTTAAGTGGACAGTATGTATTTGATGTACCTCTTGTTACCATGTTGCATGGTTTTATATATAGTGTTTGTATTATAGGTTTAGTTTTTACAAGTTGCCAGTTTTTCTGCACTCTGAGCATGCAGTAGTTCCAGTGTGTGTTTGTGTTAATGGAGGAGTGTAATTTACATTGCTAACTGCTATTTTTTCACTAATTGCTTTGTAGTCTGGTTTTCCAGAAAGTCTACCATGTTTTTTTTTTTTTTTTGCGGTTATCTACCAGTGTAGTGCCTCGCAGGATGCGCAGTAGCAAACCCCGCCCCTGACCCCCCATAACTACTCTGACTGTCAATCAGCTCACGTGTAAAAACGCAAGACAGTCAGGTGTGACGTAAACAAGGGCCCTTCAGCCGAGGGAATCGAACCAAATACAGGAGGAAAATATATGCTATTTATAATATATATATAATATATAAAGTAGGCATAGATCTGTGTGAAATGTTACTATTACCAGGCAATTAATATAAACAAATCAAAGACCAGTTACTGTTAAACACCTTACATGCCATACGTACATGCCATCTGTGCCGCGGAAATATACGCTATTTAGAATATATATACAATATATAAAGTAGGCATAGATCTGTGTGAAATGTTACTATTACCAGGCAATTAATATAAACAAACCAAAGACCAGTTACTATTAAACACCTTACATGCCTTACGTACATGCCATCTATACTGTTAAACACCTAACACTGGTAAACAGACTAAATTACTCATAATAATTCAATAACCAGTTACTGTTAAACACCTTACATGCCTTACGTACATGCCAGTTAGATAACCGAAAACATTACTGGAAAACATAGTAAAGTACTCATAATAATGCAATAACCAGTTACTGTTAAACTGGTAACACTGGTAAACAGACTAAATTACTCATAATCATTCAATAACCAGTTACTGTTAAACACCTTACCTGCCTTACGTACATGCCATCTATTATCTAGCTCCAGCTTACGTACGTGCCATCTATTGTATAAGTAAAACCAGCGTAGTTTAATAATGTCCTGCATCACCCTATCCAACATGCCATCTATTTTATAAGTGAAACCAGCATAGTTTAACAGTACTATCCTTCGAAATAAAGGCGATAACTTGTTTAAACCCACTTGCAATGCGAAACATGTGTGTGCTTTAGTGTGTTAAAGTTATAGTACAGAGCTTGTCTCATACAGTTATAGTAAGGTGCTTGTCAATGTTGTCAATTCTCGCAAAATAAAATGTCTTTTTATTTATAGTACGGAGCTTATCAATGTTGTCAAATCTCGCAAAAGAAAATCGTGTGCTTCAGTATTCTGTACTTTGTAAACTGGTTACATTTTTTAAAGAGTGAATGTGTTCCAGATCATTTCAGTGTGGAACAGTGACTCAAAATGAACAATATTTGTCGTAGTACCACCGGCGAGGGGCGGCGCTATAGCATGTTAACTGTCAATCAAAGTATACCACGCCCCAAGCTGCGCAGTACCACCCGCGAGGCACTACACTGTAATATAACCTTTTTTGCTTTACTCTGCTGCCAGATTTTAGTTCAACTAAGAAGATGTGGTCACTATAGAATGTTTGTGTGGCTTATTAGTCATTTTTATACAATATTTATTGTGTTTTCCTTTTATGGATAGTGACATTTAAGTTTAGAACTAGTTTTGTTGAGGGTTGTGAAACCGGACTTGTCACTTCACCTCCTGGTGCTGTATGTGGCAATGATTATGGCCATGTTTTATTGCTCAGATACTGGGTAGGTTCTCCTGCAGGCTCAATTGAAGCAGCAGCCTGCTTCACTCAAAAACATGGCTCTAGTAAGACATTCTGGTACATGATTACAAGCCTACTGAAGAATGCTACAGGTTAGTGCACATTATTATGTATGAGATTATTTAAATTCTGTCATTATTCACGGCAAATATTGTATCTGGAATATATGTTGCAGGAAGAAATAAGTATGAATCATGCATTCAGTGTATTGCTGTGCCATGTTTTGGGTAATCTCCAACTGTAGTACCTCGCAGGATGCGCAGTAGCAAATCCTGCCCCGAACACGCCCCCAGGCCAACAATTCCTGGAGGTGCGTGCAATCTGCTGAATATTCAGTCCTGTGCCGAAATGAATATTGATATTTATTTGGCTCATGGCTTACTGTTAGTTTAATCACACATGTACAACAATATTTAGAATCGTAGCGTTAATATGAAACCATATTTTACAGCTATTTTACAGATGCATTTTACAGAAACAAATGCACACATAGAATTCATTGCACCGTAGCGGTAACTTTATTCAGGAAAAACATTTTATTGATTCTAAAGTGCTATTGTGGGGTGTGATTTTGGACAAAGCAAAAAATATTGATGGGATAAAAGGCCGTTGGGACTATCTTGTTTTAAATTGTGAACGGGTTTGTTTGTTGGCACTTTGCACTTTTTATAGCGCGGGAGTGGCTATTGGGTAAATTACTGTTTTACTGAACTTCTGCACCACGGTAGTCCCACTGTTATTTTGTTGTTTTGTTCTAGACCAGTAACTTTATCACTTTACTATGCGGTGTTTAATTAAGTTACTGATGCTGCATGATGCAGCTTACTGAACTTTTGCTAACTTACACCAGTAACTTATCATTTGACCGATGCTCCACGGTAGTTCATACAGCCGCTGTTATTTTTTGGTTTTGTTCACCCTGCCAATCATGTACGTTATGCCCACTCCACGCCCAAAGCTGCGCAGAACTGAGTACAAGGTACTACACTTGGAGATTACCATCTTTTGTGCATAAGTAGTAGGTTTGTAGGTTCATACTAGACTTCTGACCACCACAGTCTTTACAACTCCAAAATCAGGTATAACTTTTAAATATTAATCTTAATTCACTTTAGTAAGACAATGACCACATTTTTAACAGCATGGATTTCCTACAGGATAAGAGGGATGAAACTCTAATGACTGACATTACAGACTGACTGTAATCTTTAGTGATTTACCAGAACATCAAAACATTTTATAAGGAGAAGGGTAATCTGAGTATTTCTGATGCCATTTGACTTATTGATGTGCATTAAGTCCATTATTAATAGCTCAGAGGATGCTTTCTATGCAAGACACAGGTCACATCTTCGCAGTCTGTAGGATACTGAGTATAGTGACAGGAGTTTTAGTTTGTGAGAGCTCCAGTTGTTTTATTTGTCTGAACAGATGCATGCCAAAGGAGGCATGGTAATCTACTAGTGAAGTACCTGGCAGTATGTGCAGTAGCAAGTCCCACCCAAACCCTGCCTTTCCTCCACGATTTTCTGATGGTGTGATAGAGCTACTAAATATTCATGTGTGTTTATAATCTGTGTAATATAGATGGACTTCCTTACAACAGACACACGTTGGTCAAAAGTTAAGTCAAAAGAAAAATCTACTGTATTCCTCTAAGTCTCAGAAAAGCCAGTATGCAACCTATAATGGGATCAAAAATGAACCAAGCAGAAACTTTGCAGTGTGGAGGGTATGAAGTTCACTCCATGAAATATGTTGTTATATACCTAGTTCACTAATAAACCAAGCAGAAACGATTTTCATTATATTCAACTAGGATTGCTTGTTTGTGTATTTCAATAAAGCACATTCCATTCTTAACTCAACTGATCACTGTTATTTCATTATTTTGTAGTACATATTTTAAAATTCAGGTTTTATTAGTGAACTAGGTGCATAGCATATTTCAAGGAATAAACCTCACACCCTTCACCCTGCAAAGTTTCTGCTTAATTTATTCAAAAATTAAGTCACTGTTCATATATTTTCCCAAATCCTGAACACCTGGTTTATCTCTTAGGGAATATTGTCAGTGTCGTAGTTCCATGGGATAGGTGACTTCCCAAAAGATACAGTAATGCATTTTTTGGTATGTAGTTTCACACCAAGATTTTGACACCAGTTATTTGAGACAAACCTCCCTGCAGGATGGCCAAGTCATTTGAGGATTCAGTGACTGCATCTAGCTTGCAGTCATCTGCAAACAGAGGTCATCATCCACTTTTATCATTATTATTATTATTATTTTTATTAGTCAGTATTACTTGTAATCATCCACTATCCTCAATCATTATTCCCTATTAGAAGGGACTTCAGATGGTGTATTATTAGATGAAAGGATTTTAAATGTTGTTTTTCATGAGAGAGAGCTCTGGGTAAAACAGCATTATTTTGCCAGGGGGGACTGATCATAACTTGTGAGTTACAAAGCCATGTTTCAGTATCTGTTACAGCTTCCTGAGTATTTTTTTTTTGGAGATGTGCCAAGTTAACTGATACATGTATCAGTGTGGAGTCATCAGCATGTTGTATTAAAGAAGCCTGTTTTGTGGATCAGTGGAGGGTGCTGGAGTGTTAAAGAGGAGGAGACCTTGTGGTACACTGGTGGTGACTGTGAGGTATGGAGAGAGGGTACAGTGTCATTTTACTGACTGATACATGTTGGACAATTAGCTTTTGAACCATCGAAGGGTGCTCTGCAACAGACCTAATGTGGACATTTGAAGTAGAAGTTTGCTGTAACAAATTGTATTGAAGGGTATAGACGTATATAAAAATAAAGGAAGACTAGTTTGAAATTATCTCTTTCTTTATTAACAGCATCTATAAGGATTAGAAGTGCAGTGTTAGTACTTTGGGCGGATGGAAGCCATGTTTTTCAGGTATTTCAGAGACAGTGGGTTTAGCATGATGGTTAAGGTGTTCACCTCATAAACAGAGTACACAGTTTTATTCTGACTTCAGGACACTTAGCCTGCTATTCTCTGATAAACCTAAGATCAATGTAGGTATAAGGTTAGTGATGTATGTTGAATTTACTACTTTGTGTAGAAAGATAATGTGTGATTGTTTCCAAAGAAAGGGAGCGTGGGATTTCAAGACTGACCCATTTATAAGGATTGAGAGAAGATGGGCAATACTAATGGCTACTATTCTATGGTACTCAGAAGGTCATCAGCTAAAACTGAGTATGGTTTGAGTTGTTTTATATAGAATAAGGGAAATGGTTTGATGGTGAAAGTGGACATAGTGACATATGATGGCTGCTGGGCATGGTTGGGACTAGATGTGGGAATCCTTGGTTAAGAACACTACTACCTATGAAATAAGAGATTAATTCTATTGTAGGTTTGAGTGACAAGTTTTTGGGGGAGGGACTAGGGTTGAGTTTTTGACCAGGGTGCAAGATTCCTTTAATAGATGACTGGAATCTTTTTAGGGTTGTGTTAGCTATTGTTCAGAGTGTTGTTGTAGTATAGTTTTTTGGCTTCATTTATTTGCTTTTTATTACAGAAGTGGAGCATTCTGATGTTTGAGATACTATGATGTATTGTATTTGCATTTGCACCATTCTTTCTACACTATTTCTTTATCCTGCTTTAGCCTTCTACTCTTTTTGGATAGCCAAATTGCATTATGTACCAAGTAAGGAAGTAGCTAAGGGGGGTGATGGGTTAATGGGGGATGGTTCGATTATAGTTGCTGGTAATAGGTATACTTATAGAAATGTTAGTATTTTTAATTTTAGCAGTGTAGATATAACCCCCACATACTTTGAACTGTTTAGTAAAGGGTTTAAATGTATTCCCAGTTATAATAGTCAGATTACTAATGTGTTAACAAACCTTAAGCTCTTAAGGAAGAACATTTTTGAACTCCTGTTCCAAATTAATGGTGGGATGGATAAAATATACAGTTTAAGGTAAAAAAGTACTACGAACCCGCCCTTACATGCCCAGTTAAAGAATTTTGAGGCACAGCTCGAGAGGGAAATAAGGGAGGGTCTAAGTAACAGATGGGTGGAATTTAATCTTTCTAGAGATGAAAAATGATTAAATGATGAACTCAGACAAAATGAATATTTTAGAATTATGAAGCTGGACAAAGGGGGGAGGAGTAGTGATTATGGATAGTATATTATACTCAGGCAAAAGTTAGAATTATTAAATGACACTACCAAATATTTGAGGGTGTCGAGGAGTGAGTTAAACTTAGCATAGAGAAATAGATTTTATTTTGAGGGAGAGGGTGGAGGAGGATTTGAAAAATCAGGACCTTTATAAATATTTGTGGACAGAAAAACCCAGAAAACCATCAATATTTGGGATCCCAAAGGTCCACAAAAATCAGAATGACCCCCCCCCCTTCTTGTGGCCTATTATAGCTGCCAATGGCTCTAAAACATACCCCTTGGCAAAGTTTTAGGGTGCCAGATTGAAAAACTTTTGGGCCCGACAAAGGGGTATACTAAAAGACTCATGGAATTTCCCATGTAGTATTGACAATGGGCTGTACAAAGAAGACCTGGTGTTTGTGACTTAGACATTCTGGATTTATTCACTGTAATACCCCACAAGTTACAACTTGAACGGTTTGAGGGGGCCCTTTGTGGGTGGGCTGACTTTGGCAGTAATGACCTGCAAGCTTGTATGGACCTCATGGAGTTGGTTCTGGACAATAACTTTCTCCTCTTTGAAGGAGAATTTAAGCAGACTAGAGGAGTAGCTATGGGGGCATGGTGTGCCCCCACTTATGCTAACATTGTTTTGTGAGTTTTGTAGGAGAAGTACCTGGTCCATTCCAGCTATGCGAATATTACAACTTTTATTGGTGTTGCCTGGATGCAGTGTATCTTTTGGACAGGGCCTGAGACAGTGTTGACAGAATTTATAGCATACATTAACAGCACCACAGACTTTTGAGGTTTACCCATTGTATTAGATGGGATAAAATACAATATTTGGATGTTACTATCTACAAAGTAGTGGAAGAGGGGAAGTTTAAATCTACCATACATAGTAAGGACACTTTATCTAATGCCTATTTATATTCACTAGCCTACACCCTTTTAGTCAAAAAAGAAGTATTCTGAAAGCTGTAGAAAATCTTCATGTGGCAAGTGATCACATGCTTCCTGTTTCACCTGTTTCTCATTAATTTGTTAGACTCATTGTTACATCATGCTGTGACATTACCACTATAGGATCTTCTACATTAAATCCTTCACTTCTCAGGTAATCCATAACTTTAGTTTCTCTTTCTTTAACTTCCCCATTACTAATCCTATTTTCTACTTTCCCATTTTGTTTTCGTATTTTTTTGTATTGTGAAATTTTGTATAGCCATATGCCTTTGCCTGTATTTTTCTGCAACTATCTTTATAGGATCATAGGAGTTTAACTAGGCTCTTGGTCCTGAGGCCCTTATAAGCCTAGCCAAGAGTTTAACCCATGTTTAGACAAGTCAGTACCCAAAGCCCCTGTCCAGCAGGGACACAGGTGTAATCCCAGGGGTGTATTTTCGGTTTCCCATCCAGTATTCCAAATTGTGCTTAAAAAGGGATAATGAGGTACTCTGCTTGATGTAGAGAAGGAGTGTGTTCCACAGATGGGGGAGTCTCTGGGACATGAATCTGTCCTGCCAACAAGTCTTATTAATATCACAGACTAGTTTGAGGTCACTTGTACGGGTTGCTCAAGTTGAGCCTGACTTGTGGATATGCAGCAGTCCCATCAAGGCAGGGTCTGATATTGCTTTATATGCCAGACAGAGGTCGCCCCTGAGGAGTCTGTATTAAACTGAGTAGAGGGACAGGACTTTTAGCCTGTTTGTGTAGGGTAGATGTTTGAGGCCCTGGATTCTCCTGGTGAGGAACCTCTGTGGTATTTCCAGCTGCTGCATGTGCTTTGCGAGGTGCATGCAGAAGGGGGCATTGTGCTTAATAATTGGCCTTATAAGGGAAGAATACAGGGATGTTATGACCTCTTTGTCCCTGGATGAGATACACTTACTTATGAGGTGGGCCATGTAGAAAGCTTTCCGTACAACGAAAGCAACATGATGGTCAAAAGTCAGGTTGCTATCAGCCTGGGTGCCCAAATCCATTACTACTGATTGTGCAATTAAAGTGTTGTTATTAATGTGACAATATGTGGGGATGTCACTCTCCCCAAAGGGGATGATCAGCTTTTTTTGGCATTCAGCATGAGGCCATGTTTCTGGCACCTGTCATTTGTTTGGATGAGACCATCTTTTAACTCGGAATATGGGCAAAGGAAAAATAATTAGGGAAAATATTGCATATTAGGTACTGTTATTGGGTGTTATTAACTCAAAATAATTTCCAAATTCAGGAGGGTGAAACAAATGTTTGAGAACAAATTAGATGTGCTGCCCTGAATTTGGGAGATCTGAGAGGTGCGTGTCTGCATGTATATAGAATCTTTATGATTTATGAGTGAAAATTAATTACTTTTTGGTTTCAACAAATTAAATACATACATATATACATACAAAACAAAAAACCCAAAAAAACCCCAAAACCCCAAACCACAAACCCCCATTTTGTGGTTAAAAAAGGTGGTAGGGTTTTAAAAGGTTTATACTTGAAAACCCCGGAACCCCCCTCATTTTTGTTTGTAAAAAGTTTTGGGAATAAAAAAAAAATTTTTAAACTTTTGGTTTTAAAGGGGACCATTTTTTAAAATAATTGTGAAGTTTTTTGCATTTTTTGGAAATTTTAAAATAGGCTTGTTAACCCAATTTTGGGGATGAAAGTTTTGTAGAAATGTGAATAAATGGAAAAATTTTAGAAAAATTTGCAAATTTCAAATACTGATTTGAAAATTTTGGGGTTGTCTTATAAATTGTGTTTGGGGAAACATGAAAGGGATATTTTTAATTCCCTTATCTGATTTTTTTTTTCTAAAATTTGGGGGCAAAACATAGGGTAATTTAATTAAATTTTAATTTTAGTTTTTCCATACCTTTTTAAAGCTTTAAAAAAAAAAAGGGCAACCAAAAAATAGGAAAATTTAAAATTCTCTACAATTTTAAAAAATTTTGCCCAAAATTAATTTCATATCTATAAAATCTTTCAAAAGGGAAAAAAGCTTGTGGAAACCACCTGTAAGAAATTAGGTCATTTTCCATGCTTGAGAAATTTCCGAAAGAAACAAGGTTTGCCACCAATTAAAAATGCGGGACGCTTTACCACTGCTGTTTGAGAAAATTCCCGAGGCAACCAAAACCCGAGGCTTGGCTACCAGTTTTTTTAAAAAATGGGGATTTATCCTCCCTGTGGAGACAACTACAAAGGGGGTTTACCGAAATACTTCCTAAACACAGTAACTTTAACCAAAATGCACATCCCCCTTTGGGGAATGGCCCCAATTTACGGAAAAAAATTCCCAAGCCCGAACATTGTGAAGGATCAAAATTAAGATCTAACTTTTGAACCTTTGCCCCATTGTACAAGGGGCTTTTAATGGTACCCCAAGAAGGGGACTTTTTGGAATGGAACAAATTCCTTACCCCCTTTTTAGGCCCCCAAGGGACTACCGTAGTTAACCGGTCCCCACCTAGAACCCAGAGGTTCCTGACCCGAAAAATTGGGCTTCAAAAAAATTTTTCTCAATAAACAAAACCCTGGCCATCCCCTCCATGCTCCCACATACTTGCTGCATAAAGAAATCTCGGACTCCCCTTGTGAAAAGCTCTTCCGCACCCAAAAACTCAGTACCCATAAAACCCACATGGTTTAAAATTAATAAAAAGGGATACAATTTTTTTTCCAGGTCCCTCACGGGAAAAGTCCCCCTGTGCAGGTATTTTTCCCCCCCTTTTAAAACCATGGAGTGAATGGGGGTGAAAAAAACCCCATTCCATTTTTCCCTTGAAATATAGCTTTGGGGGCAGGGCTAATTTTTTATTTAAACCTGTGGGGTAGTAGTCACTTGTATGTCCATTTCCCCGAAGGTTTTTTTTAAAACTTTAATGAGTACAACAAATTTTTTTTTTTAATTTTACAGTTAAATGTCCCAATAACATTCCCTTTTTTTGGGATGGGGGGAAAACTCCCTGGTTAACAAAATTAAAATTTCAATAAAACAAATATAATAACTTTAAAATAAAAAATTTACGTACAGAAATTTGTAAACTAAAAACTTCTGATTCTTTAAAAAAAGTTTTGGGGCCCTTTCCCAAAAAAATAAAACCCTTAGTAAAAAATTTTTGGGTTGGAGAGGGCAAGATGAACTTTAAATTTCCTGAAATACCTTTTAAAAACCCCCCCTTTTGAAAGGGGTTGTTCTCTGAACTTTACCTAAGTGGGGTTGCACGGAACTAAAAAATTGTCCTGTGGTTTTTTTTTGCTACACCTAGGACTTGTTACTAAATGCAATTTTTTTTTTGAAAAAAAAAAAATTTTTTTTCCCTCCCTTTTTAAAATTTTTTTCCTTTTTGGGTTTCCCGTTACTACAAAAACCCTTTTTTTCATTTTTTGATTTTGCTTTTGTTCAAAAAAAAAAAAAAAAATTATCCTTGAGTTTTCCACCAAAGAAAAACGGTTTTTTTATTTGGCTTTGGAAATTCTTGTTTCCCTTTTTTTTTGGATAAAACCTTTGCACCTGGGGTGGGGGGGTTTGAGTAGCCTTTTTCCCCGGAGGGGTGTTCCCCCAAAGAACTTACATTCCGGGTTTTTCTCTTACGCCCCTGTTTTTTTTTTTTTCTATAAACCCCGTTAAAATGGGGTTGCACGGAATAAAAAATGCTGTTGATTTTTTTTTGCTACACCTGGGCGCTGTAACTATAAAAGCTTTTCTGTTTTGAAAAATTTTTTTGTTTTTGCCCCCCCTTTTTTAAAATTTTCTTTTTTTTGGATTTCCGGACAAATCAAGGCCCGCCCTTTTTCAATTTTTGCTTTTTTGCTTTTTTTAAAAAGGTTATTTGTTTCCGCTTTTCCGGCAGCCTTTATTAATTTTCCCCGCCAAAATCTGTTCTTTTTTGGGCAATTTTTGTCTTTAACCCCTTAAAAACCCCCCTTGCTTTTAGATTTTAAAAGGTCGGGACTTTTAAGGGTTTTAAAACCTTCCTCCCAAAAATCTGTCCATTTTTCCCTTAAAAATAAGTTCCAAAAAAACACCCCACCTTCAAAACCCCATTCTCCTAAAACTTTTAAATCGACTAAAAATTTAAAAGCCTCATCACAAACCCCTTTCCTTTTCCCCATTTTCCCAATTAAAAGGAACCCCTACACTGAGCCAAATCAGTTTCAATCCCCTTCCAGCGGGAACAACTTACAAAAACTCCCCAGTCAAAAATCTCCTTCCCCCCAAAAATTCCAAACAGGGAAAAGCAAACCAAACCAAACTGGACTAACCCAACCAGTTCCAAATCCCACCCAAAGCAAACCCAAAAACCAAAAAACCAAAAAATACTATCTAAAAAAATCTCCTAACAGCGAACCCCAAAGCAGAAACCCGCCCCCCCCAAAAAAAAAACCAACACTAGTCACAAAACCCGGGGCCAAACAGTCAAGCCCTTGGTAAAAAAAATGGAGCCTTGTAATAGGGGCCATGAGGCCCTGAGCCCGTACCAGGCGAAAAAAAAGGGCTGGTAGCTCCCCAGGATGCCACAAAAAAGACCCGGTATCCAAGGGTCAAATTGCTAGTATTGTCCCTCGGGGAAAACCAGTGTCCCCCTGGTACATGAAAAGGAAAAAGGGTTTCCCAGATGTGCCCGGCCTTGCCCTGATTGGAAAATCTTCCCCCCAAAAGTGCCCTAGAAGCAAAGACACAACAAAGGTTAAAGGTTACAAAGGGGTAATGCCCTTTACCGGGGGGAACTCGACAAGCCCCCTTTTTGGGGGTTCCCCCCCGGGTTTGGGAATTTGGAAAAGGGTCGCCCCCCAATCCTTTTTTCAACTCAAAAAAAACCCACCCCAAGGAAAAGGGGGAAAAATAAAGGGAAGTACCAACCCAGGTTAAAACCCCGAGCATCCCAAAAAAATTTCCCTTGCAAAAAATAACGTGGTAAAGCCGGGTTAAGGCTCCAAACACCCCCAACCCCGGAACCTCTCCTCTTTTCCCCCCCCAAATTGGGCCAACCCCAAAAAGGGGGGGGTATCAAAAAAGATCCCCCCCTCCAGGTTTCCAGCCCAAAATCAAAATTATTTAACTAAAGTGGGAAAACTTTCCTTTATCCCCACAACCCCCTCCCAAAAAGGAACCCCCTGCCTTTTGAAAAAAAAAATATAAAGGCCCCCCTTTTTGGGGAACTACCCAAACAAGATGGGGGATTACCTATCCCACCCTGCCCAAAAATTTCCCAGAAATTCAAATGCTTTGGCCTTGATTTTTCTTAAGTCAGCCTTTCAGGGGGGCTTCCCAATAAAAGTTTGGGGGGGTTTTGGCCCAAAGAATAAAAAGGGGGGGGGAAACCGATACCTCGTTTTTCCGTGGCCGGCAGGGTTGCGTGCCCTTGGGTTTAAATTTTTGCGGAGTTTAGAATCCAAATTTTTTGGGGAATATTTTTTTTTTCTTGCCTCAGTTACTTACCGGATGTCAGAAAAGTGAATAATTGTATTTCTTGTGGGAAACAGATACCGCATAGGGATTACCACTGCTTTGTATTCCTTGTTTGGGACCGGAGCACGACGTAGTCGGGTGTCGGTTTTGTGCTAGGTTTAATAAGCGCACTATAAAACGGAGGTTAGATTGCGCTAGGTTAGTCTTTGGCAAGAGGTGTAATTATAATATGCCGCCGGATGTTCACCGCTTCTACTAAGAAGCGCAAAGACAAATCTTTAAAGCCTAGGCAGGATGATTCGTCCGTTTCGGACGCCGAACCTTTAGAAGCTACAGCTGAACAGGGGGATCCGGCTGAAGTTTCTGTTGAGTCCCAGGGGGAAACTTTGATTTTACAAGATGTGGCCTCTCAGGAGGCAGGTCAGGCTGAAGGGGCCTCTCAGGTTACTATTCTCCCTTCTATGCCTAAGGTGGTTAGGCCTTCTGCTACTGCTTCTAAGGGCAGGTCTGTTTTGCCTTCCACTGGTGTCAGTTCTGGTTCTTCAGGGTCTGTGCCTAAAAAGCACATGCTTAAAATGGCAGAGGATTTGATTACTTTAATTAGAGGTTCTATGCCCCCTCCTGATGAGGCCCAGGATGGAGCCAGAGTTGGTAAGTTTGGAGCAGGCCTCAGATGATTCAGAGTCTTCTGCTGAAGACATTCAAGATTTCCCTCCTTATTCTGATTCTGATGCAGAGGATTCCACTCCTTCTGCTTCTCCTCCAGAGGATTTTTCATTTTCAGAAACTCTGCATTCCATGAGGGAGCATTTTAAGTGGGAGGGACAGGATTACTCTGATTCACGGAAGAGGCTTAGGGAGTTCTTGTTTTTACCACAGCATAGACCCTTAGCTATACCTCCGGTTTTGGATGTTGTTTCAGATGTTTTCTCGGAAGCTTCCCTTAATCCAGATTCTGTGCCTCCTGCCCCAGTTAAACCGGACAGGTATTACAGGGTGCCTGAGGCTCATAAATATCTGTATAAGAGTCCTAGGGCGGACCCAGAAACTATTAGTCAGGGGCCTAAGGGTGTTAGAGCCTCTGTTGTTAAGAATCCGGTTCCTCTGGATAAGGACGCTAGAGCTTTGGATAGATGGGGTAAGAAGGTGTATACCTCTTCTACTTTAGCAATGAGAGCTTTGAACTGCCAGTTTCATATGTTGAAGTATTAGAATTTCCTCCTTTCTCAGCTAAGATCTAAAGTGGATGCTTTGGCAGAGGGCATAGAGTGTAAAGAATTGCAGGATTTAGTGCATGTTTCTGAACAGGTGGGTAAGCACTCTTTGCAATATGGTTTTGATGCTTTACAGGCTTCTTCTAGGGTGGCTGCCACTGGTTCAGTTATTCATAGGCACGCCTGGCTTAAGGATCAGAATTTGTCTGAACATGTTAAGTCTAGAATTCTGGATGCCCCTTTACAGTCTGAAGTTTTGTTTGGTCCTCCTGTGGAGTCTGTCTTAAAGAAAATGGAAGACAAGGCTAAGTCTATGCAGACTGTTAAAGATTTTTTGCAGGTACAACCTCCAAAGTTTAGTAGAAATTGGCCTACTAAGGGGTGGACGTACCCATCTTCTGATTCTCAGTCTAGGGGTAGATCTAGGCGTGGTAGGGGCAGAGCTCAGAGTACCTTCAGGCCGAGATAATGGAGTTAGCCTGCTCAATCTGCTGGTGAGGGCAGGGGCCAGTCCTTTCGTAAACAGGCCCAATGACCTGCATTTTCAGCTGCCAGATTCTTCTTGCCTGGCAGCTCCTTTGGGAGGAAAGTTGGCTCTTTTCAAGCAAAATTGGCATTTAGTCACCCAGGACAAATGGGTATTGGACATTATAAACCGAGGTTACAAGTTCTATTTCCACACCATGCCTCCTTTCAAAGGCATGCCAGACGTCCCTCCTCGGCAAAGGATAGAGGCTCACAGACAAATTTCTTTACTTCTTCAAATAGGAGCTATACAGCCAGTTTCTCTGTCAGAAGTGGGCCTAGGATTTTATTCTCGCCTGTTTCTAGTTCCAAAGAAAGGGAACACGTGGAGACCAATTTTGGATTTATCTATCCTCAACACTTACCTGGACATTCCAAAGTTCAAGATGCTGACTTTACAACAACTTTTACCTCTGTTGGGAAAAGATCACTGGATGGTTACTCTGGATCTCAAAGAGGCTTACCTTCATGTTCCTATCAGGCCCAGTTGCAGGAGGTACCTGCGTTTGGCTGGAAATTTACATTATCAGTTCTCTGCATTGCCCTTTGGCTTATCTACTGCGCCCAGAGTGTTCACAAAGGTTCTGGCTCCAGTGATAGCATTTTTCAGACTAAGAGGAATACAGATTTATCCTTATTTGGACGACTGCCTGATTATTGCACAGGAAAAGGACGAACTTCATCATCTACAGTATGTGATGGCAGTGTTAAGATGCCTAGGGTATTCTGTGAACGAAACAAAGTCCAGTCTAGTACCCTCTCAGGACATGTGCTTTCTGGGTGTGAGACTGAATACAGCTTCCCAAATGGCCTTTTTGACCCCGGACAAACAAAGAAGCCTTTCTCTTTATTTCCAGCAAATGTCTCTACAGTCCAGGCTGACTGCAAGGACAGTCCTTCAAGCCTTGGGGTTCATGGCATCTTGTATTCTGGTGCTTCCCAATGCCAAATTGCATATGAGGAAGCTTCAATGGTATCTCAAAAATGTGTGGACACAGCACTGCCAAGATCTAGACATTGTCATTCAGATAATACCTTGCATTCAGAAGGAGTTTTTGTGGTGGGCTCAGGAATGTCACCTAAACAAGGGACTCTCTGTGACCCGGCCAGAGGCGAGTCAGATTCTAACGACAGATGCCTCGGACAAGGCTTGGGGAGCACACCTCAATGGAAAATGGGTGCAAAACACGTGGCCTGTCAAACTCCAACATTTGCATATCAACTTGAAGGAAATGTTAGCAGTCCAGTTTGCATTGATGGCTTTCAAAGATTTACTTCACCCAGGGCAGGTGTTGATTCAAACAGACAACACTACTGTCATGTGGTACATCAACAAGCAGGGGAACCCATTCTTACCCTCTTTGCAGGCAAGCGATGATTCTGTGGGAAACTGCTCTCAATCTACACCTCAATCTTCAGGCAAGGTTTCTACCAGGAGCACAGAACTCCTTAGCAGATGTATTGAGCAGACAAATAGTGGATCCTCACGAGTGGAAATTGGATCCTCATGTATTTCAACAGTTGACAGTGTTATGGGGAACTCCAGACATAGATCTGTTCGCTTCTCCACTAAATTACCAGTTGCCAAAGTTTTGCACAAAAATGTTTCATCACACAGCTTGGAAGGTGGACGCTCTATCATTCAGTTGGAACAATCTGCATGTATATGCCTTTCCACCTCTGCCTCTTCTTCCCAAGGTACTTTTGAAGGCCAGACAAGACAAGCCAACCATGATTTTGATAGCACCGGATTGGCCTCGACAACACTGGTACCCACTACTGAGGAGTTTAGTACGAGAACCTCCATGGCCTCTGCCTTTGATTCCGCACCTTTGTCACAAGAGGACACTCACTTCCTCAATGTCAAGATTCAGTCTCTGCATCTAACAGCCTGGCATATTCTGTTTTAGACTCTGGAGGGTCTCAGCTTCCACAACAAGTTTTGAATGTTATTTTGGAGGCCAGGAGGCCCAGTACCAGGAAAGTTTACGCTGATAAATGGAGGAGATTTTTATTTGGAGCAAAGGAAAGGACCTTGATGTCTCCAAACCTGATTTAAGTGTTGCTCTTCAATATCTTACTGAGCTATTGGACAAGGGTTTGTCTTTCTCCTCAATAAAGGTTCATGCTGCAGCCATTTCTGCTCACTATGATTGTGACCCTCCTTTATTCTCTCATCCTTGGTTTAAGCAATTTCTTAGAGGGCAAAGAATATAAGACCCCACGTAGAGCTCCTACTCCTGCTTGGGATCTCAATTTTGTGTTGGAAAAACTTACTCTACAACCTTTTGAGCCTGCAGCTACTGCCGAGTTGAAGTATTTATCATGGAAAACTGCTTTTTTGTTGGCCATTACCTCTGCAAGAAGGGTTTCTGAATTACAGGCCCTCATGGCAGTGGAGCCTTTCCTGATTTTTCATAAGGATAGGGTATCTTTGCTTACTAATCCTTCCTTTATGCCTAAAGTGGTTTCTAGTGTGGCCTTAAATCAAACTATTCATTTGCCTACTTTTTATGCAAACCCTCAAAATAAAGGGGAGAAAATTTTGCATACTTTGGATATTCACAGGCAGTTGCATTATTATTTGAGCAGAACCAAGGAGTTCAGACAGTCTCAGCAATTGTTTGTTTCTTTTGCTTTGGGTTCACAGGGTAAACCTGTTTCAAAACAAACTATTTCTAAATGGATTGGGTTTTGTATTTCTTTCTGTTACTCCCATCATGGTAAGGAGATTCCTGCTGGAATCAGGCCTCATTCCACTAGGGCTACTGCTACTTCTATGGCCTTTCTAAGGGGGGTAGCTACAAAAGACATTTTGGAGGCAGCTACTTGGAGTTCAGTGCATACCTTTTCTAAACATTACCACCTTCCTCTTTATTCTAAGTCTAGGGCTGGATTTGCCACTGCAATTTTACAGGGCATTTTAGCGGCCCCTAATGCTTTATGATTTTTACCATCCTCCCTTTCCCGTTGCTTTGGGATTCTACCCATAAGTAAGGACTGCAGCAATGTGAGATGAAGAAAATAGTACAGTTTTGTACCTACCATAAATGTAGATGTTCGAAGATCCACATTGCTGCAGTCCAATTTACCCTCCCTCCTTCCCCACTGTAGTTTGGCTTGGTGCTATGCTTTAGGTGTTGGTTGTTGTTGGGCATGTTTTTGAGAGGTATTCTGTTTTTGGCTGTGGCCTTTCTGGTTTGGCCTTCTGACATCTGGGGCAAGAAAAGACTGAGGATATGACGTCGGTCATGCGCCTTTATACCCTGACGCTCTGATGTCAGATCTAGGCGCCCATGACCGACGTCAGCCTAATACTTTGGTATTCGGGCCGACCGAGGACAGCGGACTACCCCATAAGTAAGGACTGCAGCAATGTGGATCTTCGAACATCTACATTTATGGTAGGTACAAAACTGTACTTTACCACTCCCACAAGAGGGGAAAACATACTGGACCTGATCATCACCAACATGGGGGCTCTATGCTCCAGACCAGAAGTGTATCCCTCACTGGTAAGATCAGACCATAAACTAATCTTACTGGATATTCACATCCCGACCCCACCCCCTGCCCAGAAAACCACAGTGAAAAACTTCTCTAAAGCAAATTTCACACTCCTCAAAACTGAGGTGGAATCCTTCAAAGCCCCCGGGCCTGTGGAAAATATGGCCCAGACCACAGAATCCTTTATAAACGCATTCTATGAACACCTTCAGGAATGCATGGATCATGCAATCCCAAATAAAACCAAGACCCAATCCTCCAAAGGCAGGCGTCCTGTCTGGTGGACCCCAGCCATAAACAAACTGTACAATAGAAGGAGGAAGCTACTACTACATCGAGCAAAATCCCAAAAAGGGAAGGCATCTCTGATCAGTATTAGCAAAAAACTACGGGCACTCATAAAATGGTCTAAGGCCAGCTTCGAGAGAAAAGTTGCACAGGACACTAAGGATAATCACAAGGCTTTCTTTAGTTATGTTAGGAACCTGGGTGGGAATTCCCAGATATGCTCAGAATTAGTCCAAAATGACAAAAAATACACCGAACCCATAGACATTGCCAACATCCTAGCTGACAGGTTCAGTGCAAACTTCTCCCCCCCTCCCCAGCAAAAGGGCAAATATCTATCCCAGCAGAGTGCTGCCCCCCTGACATCTCAGATGCTCAGGTAAGAGCCACCCTCTCCAAAGCAAAATACACAGCATCAATGGGACCAGACTGTGTCCCAGGCTGCGTCCTACATGAACTCCAAGAAGAGCTAAACCCAAACATAAAACTACTGTTCAATCTCAGCCTTACTACAGGATTTGTACCCAAAGAGTGGCGTACAGCAACAGTGGTCCCTCTCCACAAAGATGGTGCCTCAACGGATCCTGGAAACTCACCCCATAAGCTTGACTAGCTTGGTCTGCAAAGCTATGGAAAGGATCATCATGGACCTCATAAAGATATTGGGGACCTACAGACACTGGAACCTACCCAGTTCGGCTTTAAGGGCAGATCCTGCCTCTTAAACCTGGTCAATTTCTTTGAAACAGTCACCAAGACCATTGATGAGGGGAAGGTGGTCCACACAGCCTACCTGGACCTCGCAAAAGCCTTCGATGCAATACCCCACTCGGGCATTATAGATAAGCTCACCAGCTTAAATATAAACCCCTATGTCACTAGATGGGTTGCAAACTGGCTCAAGGACAGAACCCACATGGTTAGAATTGCTGGAGCCATGTCAGGCTCCAAACCAGTTACAAGTGGCATCCCACAAGGCTCAGTCCTGGGACCTCTCTTGTTCGGTATATATTTCTCGGAGGTACAGGCCAACACGGAAGGACTGTGGCTGACCAAGTTCGCAGATGACTGCAAACTAGGCACCATAATAGACTCTCCAGCCGACACAAGCATCCTACAAAAGGGCCTCATAGAAACAGACAACTGGTGCTAGAGCCATGGCCTTAAGCTAAACGCCAAAAAGTGTGCAGTCATCCCCTTTGGCAAAAACAAAGTGCCCACAAATTACCACATAGGTGGTAATCCATTAAGTACAGAAGAAGTAATTAGGGACCCAAGTTGATAGCAATCTCTCATTTGAAAACCACGTGGCCAAAGTGGTTAGAAAAAGATTTTATATAGCCCACCTAATCACGAAGGGATTCACATCTAGATCAGGGGAGATCGTGACTCTCTATTCATCCCTCATCAGGCCCATAATTGAGTACAATGCCCCTTTTGGGATGTACCTTACCAGACACCTGCAACAACTGGAAAGACCCCAAAAGTACCTCACCAAGAGGATCAAAGGGCTCAAACAGATGCCATATGCTGCCCAGTTAAAGAAACTCCAGCTCTACTCAGTGGCATACCGCCTGCTCAGAGGCGATCTGTGTCTGACGTATAAAGTCATGTCCAACCTGGAATTAATGGACATGCAGCACCTCAGAAAATCCAAATCCCATCGAGCTACGCGCCTGAGAGACTTGAACCTCAGCACTGAAATAAATAGGACATGCTGGAGGGACAGATTCATAACCCAGAGGCTCCCTTCACTCTGGAATAAAATCCCAGTCCAGGTTAGGCAGAGTCATTCATTGACTAACTTCAAGGGGAATCTTGATGAGTGGATGGGAGATCGTCGGTTTACCCTGTGTATCACTTCTGTGTCACTGTTAGACAGAGGCACAGTATACTAACCTCGAAAAAGGGCATAGCAAAATTCATTTAAAATGGGTGGCAAAAGCCAAACACACTCTGGCTAGGCTTATAAATGCCCTAGGGCAGATAGCCTAGTATGAACCTATGAGAGTTTTTTTGAAATGAGATAGGGTGGTATCTAGGGTAAAGTTAGCAGGAAGTGAGTTCCAAATTTTGCCAACAGAGTTGGCGAACAGGGAGTCACCTGCTGTATTATTGGATGTGATGGTTTGCACTACCAGTTTATTAGATGAGTGGAGTGATCTGGAGTTGAAGTGGGGATGGATGATGTTTTTCATTGCAGGTGTATTTTCTGGTTGGTTGAGTGCTTTGTGAGCCACAATAAGTTGATTATACTGAATCTGCCTGGGTAGCTCTAGCCATCCGAGATATTTTAGATTTTTATAATGATGTGTTCTGTAAGGGAGACCAGTGGCAAATCTAGCAATGTTATTATACCAGCTTGGGAGTTTAAGATCACTTTTATTTAGGTTGGCAAGTAAACGGGAAGCATAGAAGAGGGTAGATAGTAAATGGGAGCAGGCAATGGCAGTCCTAGCAGGTGGGGTAAGGAATGGCTTTATCCTACATAGTGAGCCCATTTTTCTGTTAATGATTTTGATAGTTTTGTTAATGTGGACATCGAACTTAAGATTATCTACAATAACTCCTAGGAATTTTGTATGGGCATCTGATGAGATTATGGTACCATTATTGGACTTAATGGAGAGCATTAGCACCGTGGATCTTTGGGTGGGGGAGAAAAGTAGGAGCTTTGTTTTGTTAGGATTTAGAATCAGACAGCGAGAGGTAAGCCAGTTCTATACTAGGTTAAAAGTACTTTGAGTTATTGTTAGCAGCTTTGTTTGTGAGGTGCCAGTACAGATCAACATTGAGTCATCTGCATACAGTGTGGAGGTCATTAATAAAAATAGGAAACAGAAGTGGACCCAGAATAGACCCCTGGGAGACACCCAGGGTGTTAGGTAGGAGGTTTGAGAGGTTGTTCTGCCATAAGATGGATTGTTGTCTATTGTGCAGGTAGGATTCGAACCATTGGAGAGAGTGATTGCATAGTGACATTGTTGCCAGGGTGTTGATGAGAAGATGGTGGTTAACCATATCCAAAGCCTTGGACAGGTCCAAGAAAAGGGCTGAGGATAACTTGTTGTTGTTCCTGTTATAGTTTATAGCATTTGAGAAGGTGAGGAGAGCTGTGGTAGTACTATGATTTGGTCTGAAGCCATGCTGAGAGTTAGCCAGAAGGTTGTTTTAGGTTAGAAAGTACAGAAGTTGTTTGGACACATTTTTCCATAATTTTTTCCAGAGGTGACAGGATGGCTATGGGTATGTAATTAGATAATTCAGTAGAGTTGGCACCTTTATGGAGGGGTATGACATGAGATATTTTCCAGATATTGAGAAGAGAGGCTTCTGATATGGACAGGTTAATTAGAATGGAAAAGGGGTATTCTATGGTATCAGCAGCTTTTTTGAAAATATTAAGCAGGGAGAAGGTCATTTTCTAGGGTAGTAGGTTTTAATTTTTTGAGCAGTGATCGAATGAAAGATGTAGAGACTGGTTGGAAGCTAAAGGTGGGCTTGGTACTGGGAGTGTTGTCCAGTGGGTTAGAGGAGTTAAAGGGCAATTGGCTAGCAAGGGCTTGAGTAGTTTCACTAAAGAAATTATTAAAGTTGTTAGCAATATCCACTGACAGTTTTTTAGTAGAGGCTGTGAGAGGTGGAGTGGTGGTTTGACCTGGGTGCAGTAATTTATTTATCCCTGCCCAGAATTTTTGGGGGTTACTTTGGTTTCCTTGTTGGAGATGGAAGTAGTAGTTTTTGTATCTAATAGAATGGATCGTTTAGTCTCATTTCTTAGTTGTCTAAATTTGGTTTCATTTAGAGGGTCTTTTGTAGCACGCCATGTTGCCAATGCTTTGTTTCAGACTATGATTTTTGATTTGGTTTCTTTAGAGAGCCACGGTGCAGCATTTGTCTTTACCCTAGTAGAACAGGCAGGAACATGATAATCGAGGATGGTGAGGAATTTATTGTTAAAGTAGGTGACAGCTTTGTCTAGGGGCAAGTGTTTTAGGGCAGACTGGTTGCATATCTTAAGTTCATCCTGGAACTTACTAGGATTAAAGCATTTATTATTGTTCTATACATAGGCTGATGGGGGTTGTTTGATTTGTGCTTGCAGATAAAGGTGAGAAAGTGATCACTGAGGTCATTGGGGATGGCCCCCGATGTATACATTTGTGGGGTGGCTATTGATTAGTATCCAGTCATGTATACTATCCTCTTGGTTATGTTTCCCTATCCTGGTGGGGGTGGATATGATCTGTGTGAATCCATACAGGTTTACATGGGTGGTAGGAGATTGAGAGAAACGAGTATTCCAATCAATGTTAAGATCTCCAAGTACAATGGTTTCTTGTGGATAGCTATTAACTAACCAATGGAGGATGTCTTCTAGGGTATTAGTATTATTCCCTGGGGGAATGTACATGCAGACAATATTCATACATTTGTTTTTGTTAATTTGGAACTTGGTAGCAATTATTTCTGCTTTATTGACCTAGGGTGGTTGAATGGAGACTGTGGTAACATTTAGTGTAGATTTGAAGAGTACAGCTACCCACCCCTCCCTTCCTAGTAGAGCGATCAAGTCTAAGTATATTATACCCAGGTGGTAGAATTTCATTATCTGAAGTTGATGGTTTCAGCCAGGTTTCAGTTAGGCATAAAATATCAGGGGAATGGACTTGTAGGAGGGCATGTAGATTAGGTTCTTTGTTATTTATGCTACAAATATTAAGATGGCAGACCAGGTGGGAGTTGGGGGACTTGCTAATAGATAGTGATTCATTTGGGTTAGTTGCAAATGAAGTTGCGCTATCTAGAGTGGCAGGGCCAGCGTTTGGGTGAATATCTCCATCCATTGTGAGGTTATAACCTGTAGTTTCTATAAGCTTCAGGATTTTGTTTATAAGTTTTTGATAGTGTTTAGATTTTGTGCTGATATATCTCGGTCTAATAGGCTGATAGTGTTCTAGTGGTTAAGGAGTTAGTTATAGTAGTAACTAGTGGGTAGCCTGTCATGTTTGATACATCTGGTATGGTTTGAGATTTTGGGTGGTAAAATCCTAGGTAAGACTGATTTTCATAAGTGGAGAGGAAATATGGAGTTAACAAGAGGGATAGCAGAGAGAATAGTGACATTGCTTTGGATGGTAACATATTTGGGGCTAGGTTAGTGTTACTGGTTTAGGGCCCTAAGGATCTTGTGGTAGGATATTAACTACTGGGAGGAGGGGTGGAAGCTGGAATAGTGTAAGCAGTACAGTAATGATTGGTTCAGATAGGAGAAAATGGAGGGGTGAGTGTGGGATGGGTTAACTGAGTAGAGGAGTATTGATTGGTTCAGCTGGAGGGGGTGTGGTATTGTGGCTATAAAGCTAGCCACAGTGGGGGCGGGTGGAATTTGGGGGCAGGGAGAAGTGCGGAGCGCGCCCGAGCACAGCGAGGGCAAGCTGAGCAGGGCTGAACCAAACACAAGGAACCTGCAATCAAAGATAAGTATGCTTTCAACTGGAATCTATGTCTGAGTGTTAGAGAGCCAGAAAGGTACAAGGTATACCTGTTACCTGTAAGAATTCAATTTATGCTTAATTTATGAGTGACTTGCTTGGCTACAATCACCTGCATTAGAAGCTGAAGTTAAGTACAAACTTGCAGTACTGTATTTTATTTTTCTGTTTAGTGAAAACTTGCAGTTTTAAAAGTACTGTATTTTATTTTTCTGTTCTGAATAGTGTGCTGTGTGTCTCTCTGCAGTAAGAGGGGGTTGCAGTTTTTTCACTTCTTATTTGATATTTAACTCTTAGCCCAGAGGGTTTCCTCTGTACTTTAAGTGCTAGCCACAGAGCCGAGAATTCAATTTATGCTCAATTTCTGAGTGACTTGCTTGGCTACAATCACCTGCATTAGAAGCTGAAGTTAAGTGCAAACTTGCAGTAATATATTTTATTTTTCTAAGTGCAAACTTGCAGTTTAAAAGTACTGTATTCTATTTTTCTGTTCTGAATAGTGTGCTGTGCGTCTCTCTGCAGTTAGTTTCTCACCCACTCTCACTGTTCTTGGCTTGGTGGTAATGTTGGTCACTCTGGAATTGCCTGCCCCTCCTGTAAATCATTATTTGAACACTCATCCTGGGTCCATCTCATTTGCTCACTTAACCGAGTACAGTGTGATCATATTCTGAGTCTAGTGTTCACTATACTTAATACAGAGAGAAGATTTGAGAAGGCCAACCCACTTAGGTTCTTCCTTCCTCTCTCCTTGCACTTTACAAACAAAAAAAAATAAAAAAATTGCACATTATTCATCTGCTTTTACTGTATTTGTGTCTTCATCTTCTTTCGGCTGTTCCTGTTAGGGGTCACCACAGCGGATCATCTGTTTCCATTTCTTCCTGTCCTCTGCATCTTGCTCTGTCACACCAACCACCTTCATGTCCTCTCTCACCACATCCATAAACCTTATCTTAGGCCTTCCTCTTTTCTTGTTACCTGGTAGCTTCATCCTTAGCATCTTTTTCCCAATATACTCAGCATCCCTCCTCAGCACATGTCCAAACCAACGTAATCATGCCTCTCTGGCTTTTGTCTCCAAACCTTTGAACCTGGGCTGACCCACTAATATACTTATTCCTAATCCTATCCACCCTCTTCACACCCCCAGTGCAAATCTTAACATCTTTAACTCTGCCACATCCAGCTCTAACTCCTGCCTTTTTGTCAATGCCACTGTCTCCAACCCACGTAACATAGCTGGTCTCACTATTCTCTTGTAGACCTTCCCTTTCACTCTTACTGGTACTCATCTGACTCTCTTCCACACTCATCATTACTCTGAACTATTGATCCCGAGTAGTTAAATTCATCCACCTTCACCAGCACTACTCCTTGCATCCTCACCATTCCTCTATCCTCCCTCTCATTCACACACAATGCTGTCTTAGTACTGCTGACCTTCATTCCTCTTCTCTCTAGAGCATATCTCCATCTCTCCAGGGTCTCCTCCACCTGTTCCCTACTCTCACTACAGATCACAATGTCATCTGCAAACATCATAGTCCACGGGGACTCCTGTCTGATCTCATCTGTCAACCTGTCCATCACCATTGCAAATAAAAAAAGGGCTCAGAGTTGATGTAATCCCACCTCCACCTTAAACACATCTGTCACTCCCACCGCAGACCTCACCACTGTCACACTACCCTCGTAAATATCCTGTACCACTCATACATACTTCTCTGACAATCCCAACTTCCTCATACAATACCACAACTCCTCTCTAGGCACCCTGTCATATGCTTTCTCTAAATCTACAAAAACACAATGCAACTCCATCTGACCTTCTCTGTACTTCTCCATCAACACTGTCAGAACAAACATTGCATCTGTAGTGCTCTTTCCTGGCATGAAACCATACTGCTGATCATTAATCATCACCTCCCTTCTTAACCTAGCTTCCACTACTCTTTCCCATAACTTCATGCTGTGACTGATCAATTTAATCCCTCTGTAGTTACGACAACTCTGCACATCACCCTTATTCTTAAAAATCGGTACCAAAACACTTTTCCTCCATTCCTCATGCATCCTCTCACTTTCTAAGATTTCATTAAACAATCTGGTTAAAAACTCCACTGCTATTTCACCTAAACACCTCCATGCGTCCACAGGTATGTCATCTGGACCAACAGCCTTTGCATTCTTCATCCTCTTGATAGCTATCCTTACTTCCTCCTTGCTAATCCATTGCACTTCATGATTCATTATCCCCATATCATCCAACCTTCTCTCCCTCTCATTGTCTTCATTCATCAACCCCTCAAAGTATTCTTTCCATCTGCTCCACACTCTCCTCACTTGTGACTGTTTCCCTCATTATCCTTTATCACCTTTACCTTCTGCACATCTTTCCTAGCTTGGTTCCTCTGTCTAGCCAATCAGTACAGGTTCTTTTCTCCCTCTTTAGTGTCCAGTCTTTCATACAACTCTTCATATGCCTTCTCCTTTATTACTTTATTTTGCTTTTGCCTCCTCTTAGAAGTACTCAGTTGTATTTATTCTGCTGTATTTATTACAGCTTGGTAGTAGCCTGATTAAATTGTAACTGTTCTGTTTAAGCACTTGGGCTTCAGACCAGTTATTTTACATTAAGAAGGTTTGTGGGAGGAGAGACTGGATTCTGCCCTTCTGAGCTGGGAATTTCTGGTTAAAGGCTTATTTGTGTCTGCTTATTTGAACTGTTTCCTTCTGAAATTGGTGCACCTTGTTGCTGTAGCATAGACCAGATTCAGGCCTGCTGAATCTAGCTTTGTTTGTATAACTTGAGCAAAGACCGAGGCCATCTTTTTTGGAGAAGGTTCCCCTGCACCCCAGTGGCAGGAGTGTGCAGTTAGAACTTGTCCGATTGAAGACTGCTGGAACAGGGCTCAGTTTTGAGCTTTTTTACTGGTTTTAATTGGGTAATTTGTTTAAATCTAATTGTTCGTTTTATATTTATATATATATATATATATATATATATATATATATATATATATATATATAAAACTGCACTTTATTCATCTGGTTTTACTGTATTTGTGTTTCTTCCTACTTTATTTTGCTTTTGCTGCCTGTTCTTAAAAGTACTTAATTTCATTCATTCTGCTGCATTTATTGCTGCTTGTTAGTAGCCTGATTAAATTGTAACTGTTATTCTAAGCCTTTGGTTTAAGCACTTGGGCTTCAGATCAGTTGTTTTACATTAAGAAGGTTTGTGGTCTGCACTGTTGTTGTGGCAGGACAGGTAGCTTACATCCTTCTAAGCTGGGAATTGCTGATTGAAGGCTCATTGTTATTCTAAAAGTGGATTAGTTCTGGTTTAAGCACTTGGGCTACGGGCCAGTTATTTTACAGGTGTGGTCTGCACTCATGGGAGTAGAGGGTAGATTCTGCCCTTCTGAGCTGGGAGTTTCTGGTTAAAAGATTATTGTGCCTGCTTAAACTGTTTCTTTCTGAAATCGGTACGTCTTGTTTGCTGTAGCATAGACTAGATTCAGACCTGCTGAATCTAGCTTTGTTTGTATAACCTAAGCACTAATGCAGGCCATCTTTTTTGGAGAAGGTTCCCCTGCACACTAGTGGCAGGAGTGTGCAGTTAGAACTTGTCTGATCGAAAACTGCTGGTACAGGGCTCAGATTTTAGCTTTTTATTGGTTAATTGGTTAATTTGTTTTAATCAGTTTGCTCATTTGCTACTGTTATATAAAAAAAGAATAAAATATATATGCTTTATGCATTGCCATCTTGCTAGGGTTACACTATTTCCAGCACCATAAAGTCTGCTCTTCAAACTTTCCCTTAGAACTAGCCATTTTTTAGTTTTAGCACTCAAATCGGTTTCTTTTAGCTCAGCACTTGTCAGAATTCATTGTAAGCACTAAATAAGCTACAAATTACTACAGCACTCAACTTTCCTCACTTGTCTAGAGGAACACAGTTTTTAGTACTTAATAAATAAGCACCTATCCAGGCATGGCTAAGGATCAGCTCCCGGAGTTTTCTCCTGTCTACCTGTTGAATCTGGGCATCTTGGGAGCAATGCAGCAATTGCCTCATGCACACAGACAACCCTCTCCTCCTACCACCCAACACTACAACCTGTGAGAGATACACTTATATAGCCAAACTGGAAGCAAAGCTCTCTTCACCCAAGACTGGACTAGACAGTCAAGAGGAGAAGGTAAACACTTGCACCGTCCCACACTCATCACATAGGCCCTCAAAACCTACATCACCAAAACACACACATAATAACACAATGCACATCTACATTCATGGAGGCTCTCAATAAAAATCTGCCCAAGCAACAGTGACCCCCAAAGCAGAAATGCAAGTAGCCTCCACACCCAACACAACCCAAATGACACATAGCCCAAAAAGTCATTGTGCCACTCAACCACAGCCCATAAGGCATAACAATGTACCCAACACTCTAGTCATAGGTGACTCTATAGTCAGGCACATTGATGTTCCACTTACCAGGCTAAACAAGGAGAAAGTTACTGTCAGCTGCATGTCTGGTGCCAGGATCTATCACATAATGCACGCACTCAGGTCACTCCACAAAAAGTACAAATATGACTCTGTCATTGTCCATGTTGGTGTGAATGACCTGAGATGTACCTCCCTGGACTACATGAAAAGAGACATGGAGGAGCTCTCCGATCTTGTAGCCCAGGCAGGTATGACCCTAGCCCTGAGAAGCATCCTGCCATCACCCAAAATGATACCACAGTACAAGGACAAATGATCAACTTCAACAATTGGCTAAGCTTTTGGTGTCATTCTAAGGGGATTCAGTATCTGTCTGCCTGGGATGACATGATCGACAGACCACGATGCTTTGCCCGAGATGGCTTGCACCTGTCATCCTTGGGATTCAGGATAGTGGCTAAGGCTCTTGCCACCCCTATAATACCTTTTTTAGGCAAGGTTCAAATGACAAATTCAACACTGTAACAAGTACAAGCAAGCAAAATCTGAGGGTAATGCTACTCAATGCCAGAAGTCTAAACCTCAAAATGCACTCACTTGAGGCACTGCTAAAAATGGAGAACATCGACATCTGTGCAGTGACAGAGACCTGGTTCAAGGCTGCAGAGAGCACCCCTGCATTACCAGGCTATAATTCATACAACACCTTTCGGCCACCTAATCTGGACTGAAACACTAAAGGCGGAGGTGTGTCCATATTCATTAAGGATATCCACACCTCCAGGCCAATTGCTCAGCATAATGCATCCGAGATTATCCAAGTGCAGCTAACTCTGGGCAAGACCATGATCCAAATTGTAGCTTGCTACAGATCTCACACCAGGCTCCAGGATTCCCACTCCTCATTTCTTGATACAGTGGAAAATATTAGGGTACAACCCAACACCCTAATAATGGGTGATTTCAACTACCCCACCATTAAATGGGAAAAATACTCGTGTACCAACTCTTTTGATCAATGTTTTGTGGAATTCATAAATTCCAGTACCTTGGATCAACTTATCCGCACTCCCACCAGAGTTAGCAGTATCCTAGACCTGGTCATTGCCAACACCAGAGGTCAATTTCTCGTTGGTCAGATCCGACCACAAGCTAATCACCCTAGACATCCACATCCTGCCCCCACCCCCCATTAGGGAAACCATGGTAAAAAATTTCTCCAAAGCCAACTTTACGCTTCTTAAGACAGAAGTGACAAAATTCACGATACCCATGCAGATGGACAATAGAGGTACGACTGCTGAATCCTACACAAATGCACTTTATAAGCACTTACAAGAGTGCATGGATCATGCTATCCCTAACAGAACCAAGATGCTACCCTCCAAAAAAAGGAAGCCAATCTGGTGGTCCCCTGCCATAAACAAACTCTACAACAGAAGAAAGAAACTGTTGCAAAAAATAGTAAAATCTCATGATTGGTGGAACTCCCTGATAAGCCTCAGTAAGAAGCTGAGATTCCTCATAAAATCCTCCAAAGCTAGTTATGAAAACAAAATTGTCACTGATTCTAAAGACAACCACAAAGCTTTCTATAGCTATGTCAAGAATCTGAATGGAAACACTCAGATCTGCTCTGAGTTACAGCACAATGGGACTAAATATACAGAACCAACTGATATTGCCAACATCCTGGCAGATAGGTTCAGTGCTAACTTTACCCCCCTCTCACCCCAAAAGGTCCCATCTCTATACCGGAAGAATGCAAAGTTCCTGTAATCACGGCTGCACAGGTAAAAACCACACTCTTCAAAGCCAAGAACACAGCATCCATGGGACCTGTCAACATCCCAGGCTGCGTTCTGCACAAACTACAGAATGAACTGGCACCCCACCTAAGTACCATGTTCAGTCATAGCCTCACCTCAGGATTTGTGCCCACTGAATGGTGCACAGTGACGGTTATCCCATTCCACAAAGGGGGAGCAACCATGGACCATAGGAACTACCACCTCATTAGCCTGACGAGCCTGGTCTGCAAGGCCATGGAATGTATCATCCAAACTCTGGACCCCACCCAGTTCGGGTTTGTAAAATGCAGATCATGTCTCCTAAACCTGACAGACTTCTTTGAAGCAGTCACCAAAGCCGTAGATGAGGGTAAGGTGGTTCACACAGGCTGTCTAGATCTCACCAAGGCTTTCGACACCATCTCCCACTCTGGAATTATAGATAAACTCACTAAACTAGGTATAAATCCCTGAGACACAAGATGAGTTGCCAACTGGCTCACTGACAGAACCCACACTGTGATAGTAGCAGACTCCAAATCTGACTTCAGACCAGTGACAAGTGGAGAACCACAGGGTTCAGTCCTGAGTCCTCTCCTGTTTGGTATCTACTTCTCTGAGGTACAGGCTAACACAGAAGGTCTTTGGTTAACAAAGTTCACAGATGACTGCAAACTAGGAGCCATAATAGAAACTCCTAATGATGTGGACATCCTACCAAAGGGCCTCACTGAGACAGATGCCTGGTGTCAAAGCCATGGCCTCAATCTCAATGCCAAAAATGCATTGTCATCTCCTTTGGTAAAAACTCTGCACCCATGCACTACCACATAGGTGGTAGTTTACTTAATACCAAAAGTGTGATAAGAGACCTTGGGACGCAGGTGGACAGTAGTCTCTATTTTGATAATCACATTGCCACAGTAGTCAGAAAATCCTTCTATGTAGCACATCTCTTCACAAAAGGCTTCTCATCTAGGAAAAAAAGAGGTCATTGTTCCCTCTACTCGTCACTCATTAGCCCCATTATAGAGTACAATGCCCCTTTTGGTATGTATCTCACAAGACATCTACAACAACTGGAAAGGCCACAGAAATACCTCACTAAGAGGATTACCAGCCTCAAACAGTTGCCCTATGCAGACCATCTCAAAAAACTCCAGCTTTACTCCATCGCATATCGCCTACTCAGAGGGCGATCTCTGCCTAACATACAAAGCTATGTCAAACCCAGAGCTGTTGGACATGCTCCACTTAAAGAAATCCCAATCCCTCCGAGCTACACACTCTAGGGACCTAAACCTTGTCACCACAATATACAGAACATGCTGGAGGTATAGATTCCTTTCCCAGAGACTTCCCATAATCTGGAACAAACTACCTATCTGTATCAGACAAAGCTCCTCATTAGCACTCTTCAAGAAAAATCTTGATGATTGGATGGGAAATAGGAAATTCACTCCGGGGATCACTTCTGGGGCTCTGCTTGACAAGAGCACAGGAAAATAATTTTCATAGGTGGCAAAAGACATGGTACCTTTTTGGTTAGGCTTATAGAGGCCCTAGGGCCAATATCCTTGTACCTACCTATGAACCTATATGTATTCCTGGATTCCAACATGTTCTTGTTTCATAAATGTCTGAGGAAAGCAAATTCATGCATTTGCAACTGACTAGAAGAACTCCTCATAGGAGAATACCAGACTAATGGTCCAGAGCCTTTTTAAACCTACCCATTTATGCCCCAGTTTTCTTAATTATCAGTGCCCAAGGACTGGAATGACTTTAGTATATCCCTGTGCCTAACAGCATCTACAAGCTACTGTTGTCCATAAAGGCCACAGGTGACAAGCAGGGGTGAATTTATGATTTGTCATCCATTGGTCCAAATATCATTTGAATAGGCTTAGAAAAGAGCTCTGTTTCACATAAATGGGAAGTCTGTTCCAGAGAAGGGGTGTAATCTATGAAACATACACCTGTTCCTCCAATCATATTTTGTTTATGTCACAGATATTCTTGTGCTGTTTGTTTTGTGAATGTGTAGCAGATCTATCAGGGCTGGATTGGAGAATGCCTTGTGTTTTAGGCAAAGATTGGCCTTTGGTAGTCTGTAGGAGACTAAGTACAGGGACAAGGCTTTAAGGTAGTCCACATATGACATATTATTTACACCCTATATTATTTTAATGAAGAATCTCTGTGGCCGCTGTAGTTGTTGCAAATGCCTGTACTCGACTATTGGTCTAATGAGGGCTGAGCATAGTGGGATTATGATCTCCTTAGATCTGGATGCCATGCCATAACTGCTGACTTGCATCACATAGAATGCAATGATGATGGCTGCATGATGATCAAAGTTCAGGTTACTGTCAACCTGAGTTCTCAAGTCCCTTACTACTGGGTTTACTCTTAGGAGATTGTTTAAAATGTTGTAATTTGCAGGGGTGGCCATCTTCCTAAAGCTTATAAATATGTTCTTCTTTGCATTTAGTTTTATATTATGGTTCTGGTACAAGTTACTTGGCTCTCAGAACTTCCTCAAGGATATCTACATCTTTGGAGGAATTGATCATTGGCCCCAGCTTGCAGTCATCAACAAATGTGGTTGGCTAAGACTCTCTATATTTGATCTGACTTCAGAGAATTACATTCCAAACAGGAGAGGTCCCAGTTCTGAGCCCTGTGGAACACCACTAGTAACAGACCTATTGGTGGGGGTGGATTCCCCCACCCAAACTTCATGTGTCCTATCCATGAGCCATTTGACTATCCATCGGGTTACATAGGGATTTATGTCTAAATCTGTGAGTTTGTCTATAATATCCAAGTGAAGTATTGTGTCAAATGCCTTTGCCGGGTTGAGGTAGGGAGTATGCACTACTAGATAGGTAGTTCATGCATGGCACAAGTGGCCTTATCAAACTTCTCCACCGGGTATAGTAGGTGTTACCTACCCTTGATGAAACTGAAGTGGGATGGGTCCAGTTTTTGAAGATTTCCAATGTCTTTATTATATCCATGATAATTCTTTCCATGGCCTTGCATATAAGACTAGTCCAACTTATGGGTCTGTAGTTCCTTGGGTCTGTTGATGGTCCAATTTTATGTAGAGCGATGACTGTTACTGTCCTCCATTCCACAGGGATGCAGCCTGTCTGCAGACTGTGGATGATCAGAGATTCTAGCGGGCTGGACAGGTCATGTGTCAAACTATTTAGAGGCATCCCTGCATGTTACCAGGTCTCATTAATGTACTGTGTTTAAGTCTGGAGAGGGCAGTGAGGACCTGTTCTTTAGTAGCAACTGGGGGATAAACGGTAAAGGGTATTTACTGGACAGTTACCAGTCATCTTCGAGTCAAATGGATACTGTCTTCTGCTTGTATCTTATTGTTTTTGCGTAACACTTTTGAGTAAAGTAATTGTTCTCTATTCTTTTATCTTGGAAGTTGGTAACTACTGTAGACAATAACATGTTTCTATCAAGGATTTTCTCTCTATACTATGAGGTTGAGAGGTATGCCTTCAGTTATAACTAAAATGTCATAAAATCACAATAAATCAATGGCATTTATTGCATGTATAGTCTACAAACTAGGCAGTCATTGTTTTCATATTTAGAACTAGCCTGTACATTTTTATACATACATAAATAAGTAAACAGACACACATATTCCATGTGAAATTGTAGTTTCATTTATTTTACAAAATAAAGAAACAAGCAATCAGACACACAGGTTCTATGCAAAGTCATAGTTTTTTTACCTGACTGTCTCATAATTAAAGATATATCTAGGCATCAATAGTTTTTTTTACATAATGTAACAGTTTTACAGTGAAACAGTGTAAATTGCAACTGAGAGCAAATGTAACACTTTGCTGCAAACAATTTGCTGATGAAGTGCAACAGTGTAAGATGTCTGCAATATACACTCAATAGTTTAAAAACACCGTTGCACATAAAAATTAAATAAAAATGGAGACATCCTTCTATGTTTAACATATTTAAAAGCCCTTGTTTGCACTCCTGTTTGCTGCCTTTCCTGTAACTAGTCTAGTCCAGATACAGATTTGCTGTATCTAGGACGGTTTATAAGCTTCTGAGTGGTGCCAAAGCCTGCTCTTCAATTTTTGCTTTAGATCTGCTAGTTCTCTCTTATCCTGCACTTTTAAAAGCTTATTAGTCTAGCACTTTACCAGACTTCTTGCAGCAATTATTGTGGCACACAAAAGTGCTACCAACACTAACCATTCTACAAGGAAACAGCTCCAGTACTTATTATTAATACCCACCCCTCCAGGCATGTCTAAAGGTCAATTTCATGTGCTTTCTTTTATTAACGTGGTGAACTTGGGCATCCTGAGACAGTGTAGAAACTGCCTCATGTACACAGACAACCCTCTCCTCTTACCTCTCAGCACTCAGACTTGAGAGAGATGCACTTGTATATCCAAATTGGAAGCCACACACTCTGCAGCCAAGACCTGAGTAACTGGTCAAGAGGAGAAGGTCAACACTTGCACCACACCACATGGAACACATAGCCCTCCAGAACACACACCAGCACTGCCTACACATAATGTACCCAAACAGCAAGTGGAGGGTCTCAGTAAAAATCTAATCAAACAGCAGAGACCTACAAGGCAGAAAATGCACTCGACCACCACAACACAACACTAATCATGAGACACATAACTCTCCTAAACAGTGTGCCACTCAACCAAAGCCCCTAAGGAAAAACAGCATGCCCAACATGTTAGTCATAGGTGACTCGATAGTGAGGCACACTGATGTCCAAATCACTAGGCTGAATAAGGAGAAAGTAACAGTCAGCTGCCTCTCAGGTGCCAGGATACACCACATAACACACGCATCAGGACCCTTAACAATAGGTACAAATATGACTCTGTCATTGTACATGTGGGTGTGAATGACCTGAGACATACCTCCCTGTTCTACTTGAAAAGAGACATGGAGGAGCACTTGGATTATGTAGCCCAGGTGGTTATGACCCTAGCCATGAGCAGAATCCTACCATCACCCAGAATGATACCACAGTACAAGCAAAAAATGATTGATTTCAACAATTGGCTAAGTTTCTGGTGCCATTCTAAGGGGATCCACTAGCTGTCTGCCTTGGAATACATGAGTGACAGACCCCAATGCTTTGCCAGAGATGGCCTGCATCTGTCACCCCTGGGCTTCCGGATACTGGCCAAGGCTCTTGCCACCCCTATAGTGCCTTTTTTATGTGGTGTTCCAAATTCCAAATTACCACTGTAATTGCTACAAACAATGGCAATCTGAGGATCATGCTGCTCAGTGCTAGAAGTCTAAATCTCAAAATGCACTCACTCAAAGCACTCCTTAAAATGGAGAGCATCGACATTTTTGCTGTAATAGCGATCTGGTTTAAGGCAGCAGAAAGTATCCCTGAACTACCAGGCTATAACTCATTCCACACCTTTCGGCCACAGAACTTGGAATGAAGCTCAAAAGGGTGTGGTGTTTCCATATTCATAAAGGGTGCACACAGCTCCAGACTGGTAGTCCAACATAACTCATCAGCGATACTACAGGTACAGCTAACATTGGGTAAGACAACGATTCAGGTCATAGCCTGCATTAGGTCCCCAACCATGTCCCAAGACCGACATTCCAAGTTCCAAAGCACCCTGGAGAATATTAAGGTCCAACCTAACACTCTCATACCGGGTGACTTCAACTACACCTCCATTAACTGGGAAAACTACTCATGTAACAATACACTTGCCCAAAATTTCCTGGAATTCATTAATTCCACTGCCCTGGATCAAATCGGTCTTACCCACACTAAAGATAGCAACATACTCAACCTGGTTATTACCAACATGGGCGATCATTGTTCTACACCAATAGTCAACTCCTCCATGGTTAGATCCGACCACAGACTAATGGCCTTGGAAATCCACATACATCCCACCCCCTGCAAAGGTAACCAGTCATGAAAAATTTCTCCAAAGCTAACTTTGAGCTCCTAAAAACAGAAGTGGGTAAATTCACGGCACCCATGCAAATAAAGAATAGTTGCATGACCGCCAAATCATACACCAATGCACTGTACAAACACACACACAAATGCATGGATCTCGCCATACCCAATAGAACCAAGACACTCTCCTCCAAAAAAAGCAAGCCAATCTGGTGGTCCCCTGCCATAAACAAACTCTACAACAGAATGAGGAAACTGATACAGAATAAGGTGAAGTCCCAAGACTGGAAAAACTCCCTTATCAGCCTCAAGAAAAAGTTGAGATCCCTCATCAAATCTTCTAAAACTAGTTATTAAAACAGACTAGCAGCACATAGTAAAGGCAACCACAAGGCCTTCTATGGTTTTGTAAAGAATCTCCACGGCAATACCCAGATTTGCTCTGAGCTACTGCACAATGGTACCTCGTATAACGAGCCAACAGATATTGCCAATATACTGGCAGACTGATTCAATGCCAACTTTACCCCTCAAAAGGACCTATCACATTAACAGGAGATTGCCAGGCACCCAGTATTACTGCTGCACAGATTAAAAATTACAGTTGTGTACACTTACCATAAATGTAGATGCTCAAGTGTATCCACTGTTGCAGTCATCACACTAGCCTTATCTGCATGCAGGTAGCTCTCAGTCAGCCCGAATACCAGAGTCTTGGGATTTCTGCATCAGATGCTGTCGCCTCTTCCATGACGTCAGGTCATCAGGGGTATAAAACATGCAGCCACCGCCATTACATCAGTTTTTCTTGCACCAGATGTCAGGATTCCCCAAAATAAGAAGCAATCATATGATGTGGAACACCTCCAGTAGAAAGTAAATACCACTGCCATAAGATATGGCCAAAAAGAGGACAGGTAGAAAGTATAGAAAAGACAGGAGGCTGGAGGGAGGGTAACCAGGACTGCAACAGTGAATACACTCTAACATCTACATTTATGGTAAGTTTACACAACTGTACTATGTTCTTTGTGTTTCACTGTTGCAGTCATCACATTTGGGTTGATTCCCAAAGCTGATGAAAAGAGTGGAGGCAGTCAAAGAAACTAGGGGCTGGCTAGGATGCCCTGCAAGACTGCAGAGGGAAACCCTGCCACTGGATTTGGAGAAGATAGGCAGGTGATGATGATTGATAAGTGTGAACAGATGTCCAGGTGGTAGCTTCCAGGATGGTCCTGATGGGGACTCCTCTGAGGAAAGCTACAGAAGTTGAGGCTGCTCTGGTGGAGTGTGTCCTGACCCCCTTGGGGGGAGGCTTTCCATGCTGTTTGTAGCAGAAATGGATGCAGTGTACTATCCATTTGGAAATGGTTTGTTTGAAGATGGCTTGGCCTTCTGCCCCTGTATCAAAGCTAACCAGCAATTGATTAGACTTTCTGAAGGATTTAGTCCTGTCTTGATATAATCTGAGCTGTCTGTGCACATCTAGAGAGTGAAGAATCCTTTCCCCCTTGTTCTGGGGATTAGAAAAAAAGGTGGACAAATTAATGGATTGGTTGAGAGTCACACTGGACACCACATTGGGCATGAAGGATGGGTGAGTTCTGAGGGATACCCTATCTGCATGGAAGATGATGAAGGGTTCCACAGCCATGAGTGCTTGCAGCTCAGAGACTATTCTGGCTGAAGTGATGGCCAGAAGAAATACTGTCTTCCAGGAGAGAAATTTTAGCTCTGCAGAAGCAGCTGGTTCCAAAGGGGGAAGGGTTAGCTTTTTCAATACACAGTTAAGGTCCCAAGCTGGTGTTGGTGCCCTTCTGGATGGCCTCAGGTTGCTAGCCCCTCTTAGGAACTGTTTGATCAAAGGGTGTGAGAAAAGGGGCTGCTCAGTGGGAAAATGAGCAGAAATAGCAGAGGTGTGAATTTTTATAGAGGATAAAGAGAGGTCACTGTGTAGTAGGTCAGCTAAGTAATCCAGGATGAGAGGGAGGGAGGGCTGTGCCATATTGGCTCCCTTAGCCTGCATCCAGGTGCAGAACCTTTTCTATTTATCAGCATAAGTCTTTCTGGTGTAAGGACATCTGACATCACGGATAACATCCAGAACCTGTTTACTGAGGTAGAGATGACCGCAGGATCCTTAGATGAAGAGGAGTTTTGCAGCATATCGGATTCTGAAAGGGTCTCGGTAGCAACCTGCGAATCAACAGAAACTGGCATCGAGGGCTGAGAAAGTGCCTCATTGAGTATCGGAGAACTGACTACTAGCTTAATGTAAGTGTCATTGGCAGGTTGGACCTGTGCAGTCTGTCTCTGTCTTTATCTTTACGTTTTTTCAGAAGATCTGCTGTCGAATGGCTTACCGAAGCCATATCGGAATTTGAGTACTGTAAGTGAAAATATTGGCTACAATAAGGGCCCGACGATGGATAGTTCTGGCATTGAACAAAGCACAGAAGCGACAATGAGGGACGTTGTGGTCTGGGCCTAAACAAGTGACGCAGTAAGTTTGTCCCACACAATCACCATGTGGTGTGATGGGCACCCTGTCCACATCAGGCAGGGTAGATACCAACACCTTTGCATGCATAACCTGGTCAGCTGGATGGTTAACAGCACATACAGCCGTGGGATACCACCTGTGTCCCTGTTGGACAAGGACTTCAGCTGATGCCTTGCATGCACATGGGCTTAGATGTGGCCTAGAGATATGGCTGCTCAGGGACCATAGCCTAGTAACCAGGTATAGTACCAGGAACATCTTGTATGTTCAGACTGCTGTTTCTGTTTGTCTTGCACCATGGAGCTCAGGTTGTGACTCAAAAGGGTCTCTCAGCCTCCCACTTGCAATTAACAAGTACACAAACAAACAGCTGAATAAAGAAATAATAGGAAAAACATTAAATTATTTCAAACAGAGATTAACTTTAATTCCTGGTACCTTGGAGAGTAGAGTGCACATCTATTTGTTGTTTTTATTACATACTGAAACAAACAAATGGTTGTTAACAGATACCTTGTTATGTGTGTATATAGTTGGTAGTCTTACAGTACATAAATCACAGTAGGGGGTATTCAGACAGGAAAAATAGCACACTGTGCAAAGCTAAACTATGCAGTCAGTGTTGATGTGCAGGGCATGTGCAATTCAGAGGTATCTGTAGCACAATCATGGTAGTATAAAAATTGGTGTGGTCAGTAGTTTATATTAATGACCATATAATGACATTCAAATGAAAGTGCTTATAGAAATACATTCATCAATTAACTGATGTTTTTGTCTGCATATATATTCTATGTGCAGCATGTACATTTGTAAGATACCTGGTAATTGTATATTCGTTTGATAAGTTTATTGGTATATAGTAGGCATGAAATTAAAAAAAACATTAATAAACATAACCAGCTAAGCCCAAGCACTATTGAGTGAGCTAAGCTCCATGGTTAAGAAGCACCATGCTATATACCCCAGAGAGGATTTATGATTTCCAGGCTATTCATTCAGAATATTACTGAATACAGACCATGTCTAGTATTGCTTGACATGCACAGGAAGTTTTATTCAGTAAGTATAGGATTCCAGCCATTTTCCATTTCTGTCTATAAAAGATTACAGTCTTTGTTGTTGGTGTTCATGGTGGTGTGCGTGTTGTATAGCTGTTAGAGGTCAAGCAAGGTCGAATGGGCCATGTACCATATGGATGGACAGCAGTCTGCTGAAGAATGGCATACAGAGCAAGAACTGCACATTTCAAAAATACTATTTGAACCCTTGATATAAGTATCACCATGAATAGTAAGCAACATTAAGGGTTGTGGAAGAGTGTACAGCTTAGCAAACTTTGTGGCCTCAGTGTAAATATCATAATTTGGGCTTTAACTCAAATTTTACGTTATGCCTTTGATACCACAATACGTCGCAGGTAATGTCAGCATGTTCCAGGAGCTTTTATACAAGACAGGTGTTTCCATTCACATGGAAGAGCAAGAACAAGGTTCCAGGTGATCAAACATTCAGGAATCTCCAGTCAACAAAGTATTGTTGGAAGGTATGATCTATATCTTACAGGTAATACCCAGTTTCTGAAAATAAGAAACAACAATGTTAGGTGTGGTAAAAGTGGTTATTTTTCAGCTATCTTTCAAAAGCATTGTACTACCATCTTCCTAATTTCTTGATGTTCTCCCATGATGTCCTTGCGCACTGCACATGAGAAGCTGCAGCTAAGCTAAATGAGTGTGGAATCTGAGTGTGGGTTATATGTTTGGGGTATAAGCTTCATCACTCCACTGTTTTCTTGAATACAGGCCTCACCTGAAGCTGGGTAAACAGGGTACCCTTCTCATGGCAGAAAACTATTCCTTCTTAAGTGCCATTCTATGATGAAACTGTGTGAGTGGACTTCTTTGTTGTAGTCACAGCATTTGGTAACATTGTACCCATTGCACTACATTCTATTCTGTGGCCCCCTGAGGCTGGAGCCAGCCACTGGTGCTTCACACCCTGATCAGTCATAAGTTGCTCCTATTTATCATTAGAATATTCTTATTTTGACCAGCTAAATTCTGTACATAGGGCTGATAAACAACAGGCTATGAGAAGCAATCTGTTGTATTACTGATGACATGTATTTTGGAGTTTGTCCCATAAGGCTCACACTGCCTCCCCATGGCTTTGTACAGCCAGTTGATAGCTTACCAGGTATAATGCTGCCTTCAACTTGTTTTATTCAGCCTCTAACAGTAGCAGAGTGTGTTCCCTCCATTGTTTTACTGCTATGAGCCACACAACTGTACAACCTGGCACCTTCCTGGTGTCTCTAACTGCTGTAGTACCCTTCTGTAAGCCATCTAATTACCATTACTGTGGGTGTTAATTATCTGTTATTCTCGTACAGCCACTGTACTGTGAATAAATTTGTATCCACACTGGTAATGGTGCTGTTTTCAGTATGTCCACAGATACTGTGAATTAATTTGTACCCACACTGGTACTGGTGCTGTTTCTAGTACATCCACTGATCCTGTGAATGAATTTGTATCCACACTGGTACTGCTGCTGTTTCCAGTACCACTCTTTTGAATTGACCCCACTTTGAAAGCAACATAGTGTAGAATGTTCAAGTATTCTTCACCTCACCTTTTTTGTTGATTGCTCCCTGCCTGAACTATACATCTGTTTTCCGATTTTGAGTTGAGTGCCTGGTTTGCCTTCTGTTTGTATATCCAGGAATAACTCCAACTATGTAGTGGCAATTAATGTTTACATGTAATTACTCTTGGCCACCTGCTGCTGAGCTTGCTTTCTCCTAAGTACCTCTCCCGACCCAATTCTTAGTGATATGGCAACAGATATCCTGAAAAAAAAATCCAGTGCAGTATGAGAGTGTGCCAACACTCAAGTAAGATTCCGATCTCTAAGAATGTAGGTGACTAAAGGAAAGAATACTCTTGTTACTTGATAGGTTCATTGGTGGTTACTAGGATACTGACCCCCAAAGGTCTCTCTAAGCCTTTCTGTGTGTACTAATATAATACTAGAGAAACCCAATATAAAGGATCTAGCCTAAACTCAAAATCTTAGTTAACAATGGCTGCACATATCTAGGAGGATCATAGGTGAAATCCTGGCAAGGAATTTATGGTTTCCCATCCAGTCATCCAGGCTACACATAAACAGACTCATAGAGGGGCTCTGTTTGATGTGAACTGGTTTCCTACTCATGAGGCAACCTCAGAGACATGTATGTCTCTCCAGCAGGTTCTATTTATATCGCAGGCCAGGTAAAGGTCCCTGGAGCAAGTGACCCTTATCCCATTAGTCTTGTGGATATGCAGCATTTCGATTAGGTTTGGATCTGAGATTCCTCTATAGGCCAGGCACAAGTCTTCTCTAAGTAGTCTGTATGCTACTGAGTACAGTGACGATGACTTGAGTCTGTTAATGCATGACATGTGATGGAGACCCTGTAATTTTCTTGGTTAGAAATATCTGGGGTCTCTCAAGTTGCTGCAGGTGCCAAGTGAGGTACATACAAATGGAGCATTGTACTCAGTTATTGGCCTGATGAGGGTCGAGTACAGGGGAGTTATGACCTGTTTTGCTCTTGAGGCAATGCCTTTACTAATGAGGTGAGCAATGTAGAAGGCTTTCCTTACCACAGTAGACACATGGTGGTCAAAGATTAGGCTACAGTCAGCTTGTATTCCCAATTCTATCAGTACTGAGTTGTTACTTAGGGTATTATCTATATGGTAGTCTGCATGGATATCGTTTTTGCCGAATGGGATGATGATGCATTTTTTAGCATTGAGTTTGAGTCCATGGCTTTGATACCAATCATTCATTTGTGTAAGTCCTTCTAAAAGTATATTGACATCTTCTGGGCATAAAATGATTACACTAATTTGCAGTCATCAGCAAAGTTAGACACAGGCCCTCAGTTTTGGCCTGATGTTCTGAGAAGTATATTCTAAACAATACGGGGCACAGCACTGACCCCCACTGCTGACAGCTCTGCTGGTCGAGGTAAAGTCCCCAATTTTGACTGAGTGTTATCTGAAAGTGAGATGGTTAGCAACCCATCTGACAACATAAAAGTTTATATTCAACTGGGAGAGTTTATCAGTGATGCCCGAATGTGGGAGTGTATTGAAGGCCTTTGCTAAGTCAAGGTAGGTTGTATGCACAGATTGGCCTTCATTTATGCCTCACCTTGGTGATGCTTTTGAAGAAGTCTACCAGGTTTAACAGGTATGACTTGTTTGACAAAAGCAAATGTGTCAGATTAAGTGTATGGAGGTCATCTATGTCCTTATTTATAGGGTGCATGATGATTTGTTCCATGGCCTTACAGATAAGGCTGGTAAAGCTTATAGATCTGTAGTCTGAGCCACACTTTTGATATTGTTGTCAAGTGGCATATGACGAATGGAAAAAAAAAAACTATTACTTGTAAAACTAGCAATAAAGGGTCAGTGCCATGAATGTTGTAAGGAGCAGCTATACTGTCACCTTAGTCAAAATACCTCCTGCATGACAGTGAATGAGTGTCTGCATGTATATATATCCATGAACACACCACATGTACAGGTGTGTGTACATCTGTGTATATAAACAGAGACGCAAACAAATTCAGAGACAGGTGTGTGTGTCTGTCTGTCTGTGTGTGTGCATGTGCATTTTCTTTTAGCCTTTTTTTATGGGTCTCCACTGAAATGGGCCTTTGGTTCACTTTACTAACCTGGATAACAAATGTCAAATAAGAAAATAAATAAAAACACACACACACACACACACATATATATATATATATATATATATATATATATATATATAACAACATAAAGATATACATCAAATCCATTTTAATCAACCAAAGCAATGCATATGATAAACACATAATGACATGGCATATGCATTTATTTCTTTAAATTATTATCTATTTCCATCTTGATAAGGGGGTAAGTGGTCTCATCAACACAGCCATTTAAGTTGCAAAAAAGGCAAGTTTGAGAAAAGTTATGTGAATTCCAATATTACAGTTGAAGTATACCCTTAAAACAAGTAGGTGCGCTGCATGCAAAGGCCTAATAGAATACACGCATTATTACATATCCAACCTACAACAAGTAGGTGCGCTGCATACAAAGGTTTAATAAAATGCATGCATTATTACATATCCAGCCTACAACAAGTAGATCGCTGCATACAAAGGTCTAATAAAATACACACATTATTAAATATCCAGCATGATTCTGTGGTGGTACAGCGGTAGCGTTGTTACCTCACAGCAAGAGGTTCTCCCGTTCGATTCTTGGCTTGGCTTGGGAGTGGCTTCTGTGTGGCATCTGCATGTCCTCCCCGCGGTTGGATAGCGTTCGAAAGACATGCGTGTGTAAATGTGCATGCCGTTGTTGAAGGTTGGGCATTGAGCTGGCACCTCGGCATTTCATAAAAATCTACTGCCAATCATTAGCGGACCGGAGTTCTGCTGTGGCGACCCCTTACCGGGAAAAAGCTGAAAGACAAACAACAGTTAAATATCCAGCATATACAAATTTGACTGACATTCAAGAATGTCTTGAATTACAAGCCGGTCAGTAAGACATAGCAAGGCTGTGGTTTTACAACCACATAAATATAAACTTAGATTACATATTTCATACATGCTTATGCACACAGATAGGGAAATAAAGGGAAATAGAGAGACTGCATTTACCTCAACTGTCAAATGGTAACCAGTGTAACTCTACTGCAGTCAAATATTCAGCAAAAGAGTTTCATAGGTTTCATAGGTTCATACTAGGCTATCTGCCCGAGGGCATTTACAAGCCTAGCCCATCGTTTTGTGGCTTACGCCACCCCTTTAGTATGGGGAACTATACCCATTATTTTGCTGTGCCTCTGTCGAGCAGTGACACTGAGGTAATCCCTGGGGTATATCTGTGATCTCCCATCCATTGGTCAAGATTTCTCTTGAACAAGGCCAGCGAGGTGCTCTGCCTCACATGTACCGGGATTTTGTTCCACAGCATAGGGAGTCTTTGGGTGATGAATCTATCCCTCCAGCATGTCCTATTAATAGCCGTGTCAAGGTTTAAGTCTCCCGCCCTTGTGGCTCTGATGGATCTAGATTTTTGAGGTGAAGCATATTCATCAAATCTGGGTTTGACATGGCCTTGTATGTTAGGCAAAGGTCACCTCTGAGCAGCGGTGGCGACTGAATAGAGCTGGAGTTCTTTCAGTCGGGCAGCATAGGACAGATTTTGAGACCCTTTATCCTTTTGGTGAGGAACTTTGTGGCCTCTCCAGCTGCTGCAAGTGTCGGGTCAGATACATTCCGAATGGGGCATTGTACTCAATCATTGGTCTGATGAGTGATGAGTAAAGGGAGACTATGACCTCCCTTGATCTAGATGAGAATCCCTTCATGATAAGGTGGGCAATGTAGAAGGTCTTCCTAACTACTTTAGCTACATGGGTGTCGAATGACAGACTACTATCAACCTGGGTCCCCAGGTCCCTGATAACTTCTTCTGTGCTCAGTGGATTGCCACCTATTTGGTAGCTAGGGGTAACCTTGTTTTTCCCGAAGGGTATGACTATGCATTTTTTGGCATTTAACTTTAGGCCGTGGCTCTGGCACCAGTTATCCGTTTCTGTGAGACCCTTCTGAAGGATATCTGTATCAGATGTGTTTTCTACTATGGCGACCAGTTTGCAGTCATCTGCAAACTGTCAGCCATAACCCTCCTGTGTTTGCTTGTACTTCGGAAAAGTAGATGCCAAACAAGACTGGGCCCAGGACTGAGCCCTGTGGGACACCACTTGTGACAGGCTTTGAGTCTGACATGGCGCCAGCAACTCTGACCCTGTGGGTTCTGTCACTCAGCCAGTTTGCAACCCATCTTGTGATGTATGGGTTGACATTTAAGCTGATGAGTTTTTCAATGATACCCGAGTGGGGTATTGTATCCAAGGCCTTAGCCAGATCGAGGTAGGCTGTATGGACTGCCTTTCCCTCATCAATGGCTTTGGTGACTGTTTCGAAAAAGTCAACCAAGTTTAAAAGGCATGATCTGCCTTTGACAAAGCCAAACTGGGTTGGATCCAAAGCCTGCAAATTCCCTATGTCTTTATTTATGAGGTCCATTATGATCCTCTCCATGGCTTTGCAGATAAGGCTTGTCAAGCTAATGGGCCGGTAATTTCCAGGGTCGGTGGAGGCACCGCCTTTGTGAAGTGGTACCACAGTTGCAGTGCGCCACTCCCTGGGTACGTATCCAGAGGTAAGACTTTGATTAAACAGCTGTCCTAGCTGTGGGTTTAATTCCTCATTGAGTTCATGGAGCACACAGCCGGGACACCATCAGGTCCCATGGATGCTGTGTTTTTGCTTTGGAGAGAGCAGTTCTCACTTGGGCTGGAGATGTTTGGGGGCTGCAATCGTTTGGTATAGATATCTCTCCTTTGGGGAGGGGAGAAGTTTGCACTGAACCTGTCAGCCAGTATGTTGGCAATGTCTGTAGGATCAGTAATCTTCACATCATTTTGAACTAGCTCTGAGCATATCTGGGAGTTTCCTCCCAGGTTTCTAACATAGCTAAAGAAGGCCTTATGATTGTCTTTTGAGTCTTTAGCTATTTGTCTCTCGAAATTTGCTTTGGATGATTTTATGAGAGCTCTTAGTTTTTTACTTATAGTGATCAAGGGTGTCTTACCTTTTAAGGATTTTGCTCTATCTTGTAGTAGCTTCCTCCTTTTGTTGTAGAGTTTGTTTATGGCTGGGGTCCACCAGACTGGACGCTTGCCTTTGGTACAGAGAGTCTTTGTTTTGCTTGGGATTGCCTTATCCATGCAGTCCTGCAGGTGCTGGTAGAAGGCATTTGTAAGTGATTCAGCGGCTTGAGTACTGTTTTCCGCCAGCTCGGGGGCCTTAAAGGAGACCACACTAGTCTTTAAAAGTGTGAAGTCGGCTTTTGAGAAGTTCTTTACTGTGGTCTTTTTTATTTCAGGTGGGGTGGGATGAGGACCTCCAGCGAGATTAGTTTGTGGTCTGATCTCACCAGTGAGGGGTACACCTCCGGTGTTGAACATTGTGCTCCCATGTTCGTGATGATGAGATCAAGTATGTTATCTCCTCTTGTGGGGATGGTGACTAGTTGTTCCATGGCATTTGAGTTTATGAATTCCAGGAATTTTGGGCTAGGGTGTTTGGGCTTGAGTAGTGTTCACAGTCTATATTAGGGTAATTGAAGTCACCTAGTATGATGGTGTTTGGTGATACATTTATCCCTCTAGTGTTTTCAGGAAGGCCGTGTGAGGTTCCTGAGTTTGTGAGGGTGGCCTGTAACATGCTACAATTTGCAGAGCAGTCTTGCCTATGGTTAATTGCACCTGGATGGTCTCCGATGCATCGTTGCCACCAGTCTTGAGGTGTGGGTGTCCTTGATGAATATGGATACCCTCCTTTCTTGGTATTGTCCGGATTTTGGGGCCGGAACGCATGATATGAGGTAAAACCTGATAGCGCTGGGGTGCTCTCAGGAGCCTTGAACCAGGTTTCTGTCACAGCACAGACATCAATGTTCTCCATACTGAGAAGGGCCTCGAAGGCGTGCATTTTGAGATTTAGACTTCTGGCATTGAGCAGCATTACCCTTAGTTTTTTTACTTTTTGTGTTCTAGGGTGGTAGGTTTAGAATTTGAGCCTTGCCTAAAAAGGCACTATGGGGTGGCAAGAGCCTTTGCCAATATCCGGAATCCCAGGGTGACAGGTGCAAGCCGCCCCTTGCAAGCAGCGTGGCTTGTCCAGCATGTCATCCCAGGCAGACAGACACTGGATCCCCTTTGAATGACACCAGTGTTTAAGCCAATTGTTAAAGCTGATCATCTTATCTCTGTATTGTGGCATCATTCTTGGTGAAGGTAGGATACTGCTCAAGGTCAGGGTCATACCTGCCTGGGCTACATAATCAGAGAGCTCCTCAATGTCTCTTTTCATGTAGTCCAAGGAGGTACGCCTCAGGTCGCTTACACCAGCGTGGACAATGACTGAGTCATATTTGTACCTGCTGTTGAGAGACCTGAGTGCTTATGCTATGTGGCGGATTCTAGCGCCCGACAGGCAGCTTACTGTGACCTTCTCCTTACTCAGTCTGGTGAGCGGGACTTCAGTGTGTCTGACTATGGAGTCACCAATGACTAGTGTGTCTGGCATTGTGTTTGGCCTTAAGGGCTGTGACTGTTTGACACTCTGACTGTGAGGTCTATGTGTTGCAGGTGTTGTGTTCTGAGGTGGTGGTTGTTTGGGTGTCTGCTTTGGTGGCCTCTGCTGTTTTGGTAGATTTTTCATCAGAGCCTCCGAGTATGTCTTTGTGTGTTTATGTGTATGATTTGAGGTTGTAATGGTACTATGTGAGACTGGGTCTATAGTGTGTGTGGTAACCTTCTCCTCCTGACTGGTCTTGCCAGTCCTATGTTGAGAGAGCTCAGCCTCCAGTTTGGCCGTATAGTTGCATCTCTCGCATGTATTTGTGTTTTGTGGGAGGAGGAGAGGGTTGTTCAGGTACATGAGGCAATTGTAACATTGCCTCGATATTCCCAGGTTCACCAGCTGAGCAGGAGAGGACACTAGCAACTGATCCCTCGACATGCTAGAAGGAATAGACAAATAAAAACTTTAAAAAGATTCCGGGGGACGTGGGTGACCGAGAAATGGGGTTGCCTTTTGGGGTACTATCTATGACAAGAGTGCCGTATCAAGGTAATAAGTACTGTAGGAGCAAGTGCTACGCTTAACAGATAGAGAATAGTCTACTTGGAGTCAAGTAGAGATGATCTTTTAATTATAGGATAAGCTGATTAGATCAGTAGTATAGTTCGAGGAAGGTAGTTTTAAGGGAAAATTTGAAGAGTGGACTTTAGGTAGCCAATAGTTTAAACCTGCTTAACCGCTGCTCTAGTGTGCAACGGTAGCAACTCCGCTTAAATCGGCTAAATCGCTAAAGCGTGCTTTATAGCAGGGGCTGGAAAAGACAGGAAATTACCCAAAATGGCCAATAAACTACAAGTTACTGCCTTAAACCACTCCTCTGAGGACAAATGAAGGAGTTATGGAAATGACCCTAGTGGCCAATAAAACTACAGTTTCAAGTCGGTAACCACCTCTCCGGGGGCAGGGAAGCTGCTCAATGTTAGTCACTGCCACTGATGAACATAGAGACCCTCCTTCAGCCCAAGCAAAATGGCCTCACAGAAACTTTCAAACAGTTCACGAACAGCAAGCCTGTATCTGTACTTTTTGACCTCTCAGAAAAGTGGGAAAAAGCAAGATTTTTTTTTGTTTTTACAGAGATAGCAGAGGTTCACAAGTAATATCAAGTTATAACAGTGCAGTAAATGACCCCACACAAGAGTGCTAGGTCAAGGACAGAAAATATGCAAGTTTTAAGAAAAAAAACGATTTAAAATTAAGTGCAAAGAGGAAATTCAGCAAACAGCTTTTGGTTGTGCTCTAAATACAGCTACTAATACAGAAATCAAGTTTAACAAGCCAGAAAATGCTCAAGCTAGGCAGCTATGCAGAAAAACTTAGCAAATAAACAGAGAAAATAACTTAAAATCTCAAAAGTGGCTCGCTTCTTCTCTCAGCGTTTTTTCCTCTTGGAGGGTGCTTCACCAACAGCCAACAAGCCTGAAAAGACGCTCAAACCACGAGGCAACTAGGTTTTAAGAGAGGAAGATGAAGGAGTTATGGAAATGACCCCTAGTGGCCAATAAAACTACAGTTTCAAGTCAGTAACCACCTCTCCGGGGCAGGGAAGCTGCTCAATGTTAGTCACTGCCACTGATGAACACAGAGACCCTCCTTCAGCCCAAGCAAAATGGCCTCACAGAAACTTTCAAACAGTTCAGGAACAGCAAGCCTGTAACTGAACTTTTTAACTCTCAGAAAAGTGGGAAGCAAGCAAGATTTTTGTTTTTGTTTTTTACAGAGATAGCAGAGGTTCAGAAGTAATATCAAGTTATAACAGTGCAGTAAATGACCCCACACAAGAGTGCTAGGTCAAGGACAGAAAATATGCAAGTTTTAAGAAAAAAACGATTTAAAATTAAGTGCAAACAGGAAATTCAGCAAACAGCTTTTGGTTGTGCTCTAAATACAGCTACTAATACAGAAATCAAGTTTAACAAGCCAGAAAATGCTCAAGCTAGGCAGCTATGCAGAAAAACTTAGCAAATAAACAGAGAAAAAATACTTAAAATCTCAAAAGTGGCTCCCTTCTTCTCTCAGCGTTTTTTCCTCTTGGAGGGTGCTTCACCAACAGCCAACAAGCCTGAAAAAGAGTGAAAGATCCAAACATTTTACCACAATGCAGGAAAAATAAAGAAAATAAATTCAGTGGAATGGAATTCATATTATACAGTTACTGTGTGTGTGTGATTCATGAAGGGTGTCACCTAATGGGAAAATACTTTTAGTACAGTAACAAGATTCAGTTTCACAGTTGTCTGACATTTTTTTTTATTGTTAAGATTTTATTCTTCTAGCATCTTATGATATTTGCAACTCAGTGGATTTGTTTCCAAGACGAAAATGTCCAAAGCAATGCTTCCTGTGAAATGTGGAGAAACTGTCTTATAAATATATGTCTGTATGAGTACATGCACTAATAAGCAACACTGTTGCAGAACATATTACAAATAATTACCAGTGAAGGGAAAAAAAGCATGTAGCAACAAACATAAAACAAAAGCAAACAAAAGAAAATACAATTGCCTAAGTTGGGATAAGCTTTCCACTAAGTTTTAGAAAAAACAAGCACATACTAAATATGTAATTTCACTGCTGCAAGGGCTGCAGGTCTGAGTCTGACTAGATAGCATCTCAGGCTGATGCTAAACCAGTCATTCAACTAATAGTCTCTGGGTAGGGGAGGGGAAGTACAAAACAACAAACTGTAAATTGTAAGCAGTTCCTATAATAAACATCCAACAGTGAAGTTTGTGAAATCTAACCTGCAGTATGCACACAAGCTTGTCTGAAAATTCTGACTGTGTGAATGTGACTTACACTACACTAAAAGGTAAACAAAATAGTCTAGCAAGCAATTGATTTTAGAAACAAAATAATGCCCCTTTATAAGGATTGCATTACTGCTGTGCTTTCTAGAGTAGCAGCAGCAGTCTGGTCGTAAAATGTCTGAAAGGCTACTTTTCTGAATGGATAAAATGCACAGATTAGACCAATGAATGGCTCACATGGAAAGGTGTTGTCAGTAGAGCTGCAATTTGAGATGGAATGTGGCTAACTCCTTTGAAACTTCCTGCAGGCACACTTCCCCTACCCCCCTCAGCCACAGGCGAGCATGCTCAGAAAGGCAAACTTGAAAAGTAAACAAAGGCTGGATCAAAACAAAAAAATCCCTGGGATTGTCCCTTTAAGACCTAAAAAAAAAACTGTCTGTACAGTATACAGACACCGTTCTTTTATCGTGTAAGGACTAGCACTGTGTTCAAAATGAGATCACTTGGCACATTTACATGCTCTCTGGCAAAGGTATTTAACAAAATATGCAAATGTCAACTCTCATAACCCAAGTCCCAAACAAACTAGCTGTACATGTGTACAGCCCACGAGCATAGTTCTTTTACCATGTGAGGAATAACAGTCTTCAAATGAGTTACTTAGCATGTTGACATGTTCACTAGCAGAGGTGCAATTAAAATTTTTTTTTACTGTGTTCTAGGTAGTGAAAAAGGTTTTTATGAAATGTAATAGATTATCTGAAGTTGTTAATCTTCCATTCTTCACTGATGGGGTTTGGTTCCGAGCCCTCAGAACAGAGTCTGCCTTATACCAAGCTTGTGTGCACCAAAAACTCTCAAGCTAAGCTGCTACTCACAATGCCCTTTGCTCAGTTCCCCAGATCTCGTTTGCCACGCAGCCATATAGCAGCGTTTCACCGAGCTCTCCAGCCAAGTGTTTTTTTTTCTTAAAGATTTAATAGTTTGAAAAAGTTTTTTCTTCCTTCTAACTTCTTCTTTATTGCTACTGCTCTGTCCACAGGTATTTCTCTTACCATTGTTGGTAATTTCTTGGTATCTCTAACTTTCTACCTTTACGGTATCTTGTTACCATTGTTGGTATTTACTTTTTTTCTCTCCTCCATTTCCTCTGTCCCTTGTGTGCGAGTGTTTTTGGAATGTTTGAAAAGAAGGGAACTATGGGATTTAAACACTGCTGCTCTTGTTAGTGGTAAACTGCTGAATAGTGACCTCCATGAGGAATGTGTTTACTGTTTGGGGGTTCCGCATTTGTCAGCGAAACCCCCATGTGATATCTGTGCTAGTTTCAGTCAGCGGACGCTGAATGAACATCGTAACAAACTTATTTTAAAGGACCTGCTTGCTTCGCCTTTCTCTGAGGCCATTTCTGCCACAGAGGTCTCACCCCCCTCCAGCTTAGGATAAGAAATGTCCTAGATCTGACCCCTCTTCACTGGCTGGTGACAGAGGTAAAGGTCATGAGCACAAGGCCCCATAAGTCACTGTCTGAACACTGTTCTGCCTCTGGTGCAGACTACTACATCGGCTCCGAGCTCGGCTCCAGTAAAGTTTACTGCGGTAGCCTTGGTGCCTACACCGGCACTGATAAGTCTGCCTATGTCTTCGATATCGATCAGTATGAGGTCTTTGATACTGACCAGTATTTCCATTTCTTTATTGGCACTGACTTCGCCTGTATCAATCCCGTTATCGGTTCCTGCAACGACTTCGGAATCATTCCTATCAACCCCATTATCAGTTCCGACAACATCGGAACTGTTCCTATCGTCCACTCCTATAGTGACTTCTGCTCCGAGCCCTTTCATGGCTCTGACCATACCGTTAATACCAGTTACAAAATTGAAATAGTCTGTGCCACACCATGGACCCGATACTCATCCAGTGTGGACCAGTTTACCGGACAAGCTTGCAGCCCCTTTTTGGACAAGCCTGACTCCCCTTCAGGTGCATTGGTGAGATCCACCAGGAGCCTTTATGAATTGGATGTGGTGCGACTTTTTGATCAGCTGCTGACTGCTAGGGAAATTTCAAATCTGCCTAGAACCCTATCCCACTCCTGGCTTTGGGTCTATTTCTCCAGCAACCCCTACTTACTCTCCTCCCTTGGATCTACCCAACTTTTAACAGAGGAATTCCTTTCTCAGCGCCAACAGCAACTCCCTGAAGTTCCGGGATCCCTTTGGGTGCTGGTTCTGTCGGAGCCCACCCTTCCTCAATCTCATGCTTGGGTTGAGCCCCCAGTACCGGTGTCTGTTCCAACAGTTTTTTCGACCCTGACTTTGGAGCAGAGGGTGTCTACCGCTCTGAGCTTGATTGAGGCTCCGTCCCCCAGGGTGGACCGTCTGGAGTGGGGTGTGCCCCGGTTCCGATTCACTCTTCAGTTCCGGGCTTCCATTCCTCTTTGGGTGGGCCTGCTTTCAGGGTGATTGAGAGGGCTCTTGCTGCCAGCAATTCTCCACAGTTGGTTATTCCCCCAGTTCCCTCTGCGCCACAACTGTCAGTCCACCCCCTCAGGCCTTTGAGAGCGCAGGGCCCAGGACACCCCTGTTCAGGGCATTTCACTTTCAGAGTCATATTTGGTTGTTCCCACAGAAGAACCCCCTTGGAAACAGGTGTGTAAGAGGAGACTCACTGACTCCCCAGAGGAGTCACTCTCAGAGGATACAGACTACGATGATGGGGAATGGTCGCCCCCTGACTCACTCCTTCTGGAGACATCATGGAGATCTTAAAACAGAGAGGTGACAAAGTTCTCAACTCCTTCCTCAGAGGATTCTGTATTCCTGCAGGCCTTTCGCTCTCTGCCCTCTACTTCTTGGGTGACTTCCCCCCCCCACCACCACCAATGAGCTGGGTAATCTCATTGTGCAACGGGCTTGGAAGAACCCCGGCCCCATTGAGGCCATCCACAGGAGATTAGACAAAGTTCTTTCCCCCTCCAGAGTATCAACTCCATTCGTCCGGAGGCTTGCCAGTACACGCTGTGGTGGTGGTGGCTGCCACGAAAAAGGACCTTGCAGAAGAGTCCTGTTCACTCGCCCAACAGAGTCCTGGGCAGTGGGCAGGTTAGGGAAGCGAGTCTTTGTATTATTGACCTTCGCGATTAGGTCTCAACTTTATGGCACATTTTACGAGGCTCCAGAGAGATCTTATCTCCGAACTCTCCCGGGTCAGGTATTGGACGGAGCACGAGATAAGGTTGCTTCCCAACTTGCCATCCTAGAATCCATATCTACTTCATATATGAGGTTGCTGTCACACGGGACCGAAGGAGCAGCTAGAGCTGCAGGTGCCTGTGTAGTCATTTGCATCTGTGACCTCGCAGACTCCCAAGTCTCCTTTTCTAAATGCCCATATGGAGCCCTCAGCTCTGTTTGGTGCGAAGGTCAAGGATACACTAGCCAGGTGCGACAAGACAGGAAGACCTTGCCTGCCATTGGCCTACATTTTTTCCAAACCTCAGCGTTCATTCTCCAGGAACCAGAGGAGCGGAAAAATGTGGCACAAAAAGTCTCCAGGTCCTTTCTGAGATGCACCTGTTGAGGACTCCTCTAGAGGCAGAGGTGGTGCCAGTAATGGACGACACCCCTTTTGGGGCAGGAGGGGTCCCCGGAACCCGGGCTCCAGAGATTCCTTCTCAGGTAGACCATATCAGCGCTCCTGAGGCACTGCCCAATTGCTTTCCTCTGGAAGCAGTTGGGCACGTTTCTCTGTACCAAGATGCCTGGCTGTCCATTATGAACGATCAGTGGGTGCAGAGAATCATTACCAGAGGCTACCATATTCCACTAATCTCCTATCCAAGACCTCCAAAATCCCTTCCCAATGTTCCACCTAATCAAAGGGAAGAGGCAGCTTCCGAGATACAAAAGCTACTTCAAAAACCAGCCATACAAAAGGTCCCCTCAGATCAGTGCAGAAGAGGGTTCTACTCAAGATTCTTATTGGTGCCAAAGAAAACAGGGGACTGGAGGCCCATTCTGGATCTCGGTCATCTAAACAAATCAGTAGTTCAGACCAAGGTCAGCATGGTCACGATTCAGTCCATCCTCCCCTATCTGCAGGAGGGTGTGTGGATGTGCTCATTAGATCTCCGGGATGTGTATTATCATATCAAGATGGACAAGTGCTCTAGTAGCCTCCTTTACTTCTGGCTGGGAGCCACTCACTACCAGTTCAGAGCCCTGCCTTTCAGTCTCTTGACAGCCCCCAGAGTGTTCTCAAAATGTCTGGCAGTAGTAACAGCTCATCTGAGACTTCAGGGATTCCAGGTGTTTCCATATCTAGACTATTGTCTCCTCTCCGCCCCCACCAAGAGTCTCCTGGTCATGGGCCTCTTACACCTTGCCCCTAGTGGAGTCATTAGGCATCACTATACACTGGAAGAAATCAAACCTCCATCTATTACAACTGGAATTTATGGGGACAATATTCAACACGCAGTCAAGCCTAATTTCTCTTCCTGCCCACAGGCTTCAGAGACTCTGGGCACAAGTTCAGGTGATATTCTTCCAAAGCAAGGTGTCTGCAAGGGAGATTCTTCAAGCCTTGGGATCTATGGCCGCAGCCATCCCCATAGTCCCCTTAGCCAGACTGCACATGAGATTACTAAAATTACTCCTCCTGGCCCAGTGGATACCCAGTCTTCACCCCCTGAATTCAAAGGTTCTGATCACCAACATTTACAAACAAGATCTCCTCTGGTGGATGCGTACAGACTAAAATCTTTGGTGGTGTCCCTTCCAGGTTCCACAAACCAACGCTACTGTGTCCATAGATGCTTCCTTGATGGGGTGGGGGGGGCACTTCCGAGGAAAGTCATTCCAAGGCACTTTGTCCGATGTAGGTCAATTTGCATATCAATGTCCTGGAGTTGAGTGGTGCTGTTCGCGCTGCAAGCTCTTCATCCACTTCTATCCTGAACAGTTGCTATCTAGTCGGACAACATGTCCGTGGTCTGGTACATAAACAGGGAGGGGCCAAGTCTTACCCCCTTTGTCATGAAGCCCTGAGAATTTGGCAGTGGGAGATAGCTTCCAACCCCTTCCTGATTGCAATGCACATCCCAGGGAGCTCCAAAGTGATTGCGGACAGCCTGAGAAGATGCATACTTCATCCGCACGTGTGGTCTCTGAACCAGAGGGTGGTGACGGAAATTTTAATTCACTGGGGCCAGACATGCTGCGGCCTTTTCTCCTCCCCTTCAAATGCAAAATGCAACAGCTACTTTGCCCTCTTTCCCCCTCTCGGGGAGTCACTGAGAGATGTTCTAGTCCACAGGTCTTTTTTTATGCTTACTCTCAGATTTCTCTTAGTCCCCTATTTCTGTGGAAGGTGATTCGGTTGAGAAGCAAAGTGATCCTCATTGCTCCATTTTGGCCTCAAGTGTGGTTCCCTTCCTCTGACCTCATCTGTTAAGACATCATTGGATCCTATACACTCATCAGGAACTAATTTCTCACCCACAAGGGCTGACTCCTCCGAATCTGGCCACCCTCAAGCTGACAGCTTGGTTTCTCCACTTCCATTAGTTGCTAGGCAAGAAACCCTTTCTTCACCTGTTCAGGATATTATTTTGGCTTTTCATAAACCATCCACCAGAAAACTTTACAAGATAAATGGAAAAGATTCTCTATTTGGTCACGTGATCAGGAGCTAGACCCGTTTGCAGCCCCCGTGGCCACTATTCATTACTTGGCTGAGCTGTTTGACAAAGGTGCCTCGGTTTCTGCCATCCGAGTCCATTTAGCAGTTATTTCCAACTTCCATAACTGGTCTAAAGGAGTACCACTCATCTCCTCTTGTCTTTGCAAGACCTTCCTCAAGGGTATTTTTCACAGCAGGCCTCCCATTAGGCAGCCGGTGGAGGCATGGAATTTGTCCTGGGTTCTGCAGGCTGTTTCTCTGCCCCTGTTTGAGCCAACTGCCACCTGTGACTTAAAATTCTTATTTTGGAAATCCTTATTCCTGGTGGCTATAACTTCAGCAAGAAGAATTTCGGAATTATAAGCATTATGTATCAAGAGCCCTCCTCTGATCTTTCATAAGGACAAGAGCACCACTTCGAACTAATCCATCTTCCTCCCCAAAGTGGTTTCTGACTTTTCCATGAACCAATCCATTGAGCTCCCTGTGTTTTTCCCAAATTACTCAAACAAAGGAGAATACTGCCTACATTCTGTGGATGTTCATAGACTATTACGCTTTTATCTAGACAGAACTAAATCATTCCGCAAGTCGGACCAGCTTTACGTTTCCTTTGCAGGTCCTAGAATGGGAGGTGCAGTATCAAAAGTTACTTGGCTCAAGGATTGCATTTCCTTCACTTATTCACTTGCTGAGGGATCCAAGCTCAGCCAAATCAAAGCTCACTCAACTAGGGCTATTGCAGCATCTGTTGCCTTCCACTGTAGGGCCTCCATGGATGACATTTGTACAACTGCCATTTGGGCTAAGCTCCACACTTTTATCAAGCATTACAAATTGGATCTGATCTCCAGGGGAAGAGTGGCATTTGGCTCAATGGTTCTCAGGAATGTTCTTCCATAAGGGCCACCCAGGTTCTCCAAGTATCTGGGGACTGTCCCATCAGTGATGAATGGAAGAAAGTTAACAACTTCAGATGAAGTTGTCTTACCATAACATTCCGAGTTGATCTTCCAGTCATCACACCATCCCACTGACCCCCTCCTAAGGTTCCTGGCGGATCTTCTGGGTCTTCATGGTGTATTGGGGTTTCTGTGCAGAGATGGCTTCTGGCTTATTCTTTCTCTATATGTTGCATGCAAACTCTATCTGAGGTAACTGAGCAAAGGGCATTTTGGGTAGCAGCTTAGCTTGAGAGTTTTTGGTGCATGCAAGCTTGGTATAAGGCCGACTCAACCGAACCTCATCAGTGATGACTGGAAGAAGATCAGCAACTCAAATGAAATGTTATGGTAAGACATAACTTTTTCACTTACCATGCTGCTCCTACTTGGTCATGGTTGTTTTCCATCTTTTGTAACTAGGTGCATGTTGCCAGTATGTCATGCATTGCTGCCATCATGCCATTGTGCAGATCACTCAAATTTTCATTTAGGTGAGCTCTGTCATTTCTGAAAAGGTTATCTTCTGTTATGGCTGTTGATCTGTTGCCCCTGAGCATCAATCCATGCATTAACCTATTCTGCAACTGCCTGTTGGCTGTTTGCATGTCTGGTGAGGAATAATGTCAGATTATGGAAAAATCAAAACGGAACGCTGTATCTTGCAACTAAACACACCAAATATACCACCAGCTCAAAGAAGTCAGAAACCACTATAAATGAACAAGTCAAATAATACTCCGAACCAAAACGAAACAGGAACGTCCTTTAATCAGTGAGCGCTTTCTCCCAAACAGGGCTTCATCAGACTGTACAAAGAACAAACATCAGCACAGTCTTTATATAATCAGAACAATAAATTAATTAAAAACTCAATTGAAACCAATCTGTGGTATTTAAGATACTTAAAAACATATGCATATGAATAAACTGAAACATGACACAACAAATCGCTAAGACAGTATATGTAAATCATGTTCCTAGTGATAGACATTATAAAACTTTTCAAAATTGTAATATGCAAAAAGTACAAAGAGTATATTTACAATACTTTAGCTAAATTTAATATGCTGACATTCTATTCACCTAATTGGTCACTAGATGGTGCTATATGTATAACAAGTATATCTAACATATAAACTGAATGTTTAAACTAAGAATACAGGACATAACTGCCCCTTACTACAAGTATAAATAAAATCATGATGATAAGTTATTTCATAACCCTAAGTCTCCTTTTCTTTAAAAAAGGTTGAAGACTGATCTTATCGTTGAGGCCAGGTGGAAAATCTGCTTATTATTAATCTTATTATCCATCTGGTCTCAACCTCTAAAGTGAGGGTTTCTATGTCTCCACCTCTAGAACTACAATCTACAGTCTGAATGACAAAAAAACTAAAGGTATGTGTAGGACCTCTAGCTTTACAATGTCTAGCTAAGGCATTCCTTACGTCTCCTACTTTTATACTATATATATGCTCCCTCACTCTTTCTCTCAGCTGCCTGTTGGTTTTACCAATGTAAAACGCAGTACAGGAACAGCAAAGGGCTAGGTAAATGACATTCTCGGACCTGCAAGTGGTACCTGTATAAAAATTAAAAACCTTGCCTATTAGCGGAGGTTGAAAAGTAGTGTCTGTGTTAATAAAGGCACACTGGTTACAATTGTGACAAGGAACTGTGTTGGTGGAGTATGTTTGTTTGTTCTTATGGTCTTTGTGACATAACATTCTTCTCAAATTCAAACTATTCTTATAGTAGAACCTAGGTCTTACTCCAACCAAATTACTAATGGATTCATCTACCCCTAATATATGCCAGTGTCTTTCTATTATAGCTCTAATATCAAAGACATCATTCGTATAAAATAAGGGTATATTAACATTAGAAAATCTTTGTTCTATCTCTTCACAATTATCATCTATCATATTCTCTGCTAAACTTGAGAAATAAGGTTTAGCTCTATCATTCCTCATAGTAGATACCTCCATAGCAGTATCATTAATCTGCTTAATTTGGTAATCCCTTTCAACTAACCTACCTGTTAATCCCATCAGCTCATTCCTATAACCAGCCTCGGTGGGGTTCAGCCTAGAGGCCCTCATGATTTGGCCTTTAACCACATTATCAAATATATGCTTGGGGTGCATACTACTTCTATGGAGCAGAGTGTTCCTGAAACAATCTTTCCTATGTACAGAGGTGTTTACAAGACCATTCGATAATCTCATGATGTTCACATCCAAATATGGAATATAGTCTTTAGAATAATTCATGGTAAATTTTAAGTAGTCAGTGAGTCCATTAATTTCCTTGTCAAACTCCATTAACGAAGCTTCACTGCCCTCCCAAATCAAAAAAAGGTCGTCTACAAATCTCTTATAAAAAATAGCATGTCGTTTAAAGAGTACTAGAGAGAACAGTTTTTCTTTCTCCCATTCCGCCATAACTATGTTGGCGTAGCTATTGGCACACGAAGTGCCCATAGCTACGCCATCATTTTGAATGTACATCTCTTCATTAAAAAAGAATATGTTGTTCTCTAGAATAATTTCCAAAAATAGAGCCAACAGTTCAATGAACTGGACATCCATTTCGGTGTATTTCTTCAGATAATTCTGAACATTTTCTATCCCTACATTGTTGGGAATCACAGTGAACAGACTTTTAACATCAAGGGTTACCATGAGATATTCAGTCTCATAACCTAATTTCGAAAGAAAATCATACAAATCTAACAAGAAATGCTTACTATCCTTCAAGACATAAGGATTTTCATTGACTACTGTCCTTAAATGATGCTCCACAAACAGGGAGAAAGGTTCGGTCACCCATCCCCGTCCAGAGACAATGGGTCTCATCGGGGGATTCTCCAAGTTCTTGTGCACCTTAGGTAGACCTTTAAGTATGGGTATAAGAGGATGGTTCACCTTGAGAAACTTATAAAAGTCTTTCCTTATCAAGTTACTTCTAAACAAGTCATCAATGGTATCATAAACTCTAAAAACTTTCATCATGACTTCATTTATATTCAATTTTGTATAAGACCTGTCAGTGTTCAACAACAAATTCATGTTATCAATGTAATTTTGAGAATCCATTACAACTATGGGCCCACCTTTGTCAGCTGGTGTAATGATGATGTTACAATATGTCCTTAGCTCCTTTAAAGCTCTCATTTCAAGAGTGGTCAAGTTCCTTTTCCTTCTAAAGTTCCTGCCTTCATCCCTGGTGGAATAGTATGTATACAAATCACCCTCTATTAGCCTAGAGAAAGTATCCAGAACAGGATGTAGAGTAGGTACGTAAGTACTGACTGGTTTGAAGGTATCTGTAACTCTGTCCTTATCAGTTGACCCATATTCCAATTTCAACTGTACATTTCTAACCAACATTTTTGTGTCTATTATGGTGTCAGTGAGTTCACTACCTTTGCTAGGTATAAAGGAAAGACCCTTATTAAGGATCTGTTCCTCATGAACAGTTAGTTTTCTTTTGGACAGATTAATAACTAAAGATTCCCTTTCTTTCCCCACATCTTTTTCAATGTGGGTCCTACTTGTTCTATTTCTGTTACTTTCCTTTTCTGTCTCCCCCTGCTCATGGAGCGAGACCTCCCTCTGAACCGGGGGGACTGTATGGGGAAAGGAACTTCTTGTCTAGGAGCTATAGAGGTATCGGCCTTCCCATTATCAATAGAGACAGTTTTTCTCAACTACTGAATCACTATTCTTTGTGTTAAAAGAATTCACTATACCTCTAACACTAGTGGAGATATTACTCTCTATGGAACCCATCCTCCCTTTGGTTTGAATTACCATAGGGTATAGATTCACATTGTTACTACATCTGTTCTGACTTGCATTCAAAGTTGTCACTATACAGTCAGTAGCAGAAGCATCAGTAGTTTAAACATCATTAGTAGGTACATCAACAGTGCTAACATCATCATTAGTTCCACTGATTATAGTTGGTTTACATATCACAGGCTCCTGTCCTTTTATATTATTACTACCAACAACATTAGTAGCAACTGTCCTGGGCCAAGTGAAGACATGGCCATTTTTAAAGTCAATAATGTCTCTCTCAATCTTAGTCTTCTTCTGGTTAGTGAGCCTTCTTTCATACAACAGTACATTGTCCATCAGTCTGTCAAGACCCAAAGTCTTTTTCATAGTATGATACTTCACATTAATCTCTTTATACTTCTCAGTCACTTTAACTCTAAGCAACTCTTCCTCTGGCCTGTGATAGTCTATCAAAAGTTTCATATAATTGAAACTTAAGTCCATATTTAACCTCTGCCATTTTAGCAATAATTCAGGAAAGTTGTTACCTGTGGTAGGCATTTTCAGCACACGCAACCCTCTAGGTATAATCCGTTTAGTTAGGCATGCTTCAAAATGCTGCCGTTGTAGCTGGAGTCTTTTAAGTTTCAAAAAATCATCTTCAAGTAGTTCCAAGTCATCAGCCAGTGACGATAGATCATCCGCGTTGTCTCCTTCAGACCCACGCTCCTCATTAGGTTCAAAAAACAACAAAACATTTTCTGTGCCTGCTACACAGTCCACAAACCTCCGCTCGGTAACTCCATGAGTATCCGGTGCGTAAGCCAATTCAATTTCGTCACCTCCGTTTGTGCAAGACATGCTCTCCGTGTGAAATACAACAGATAATATCCAGAACAGCAAGTACACTCCACCGGAAGAGCAGCGTCCCAAAAATAAAGTCAAATAATGGAAAAATCAAAACGGAACGCTGTATCTTGCAACTAAACACACCAAATATACCACCAGCTCAAAGAAGTCAGAAACCACTATAAATGAACAAATCAAATAATACTCCGAACCAAAACGAAACAGGAACGTCCTTTAATCAGTGAGCGCTTTCACCCAAACAGGGCTTCATCAGACTGTACAAAGAACAAACATCAGCACAGTCTTTATATAATCAGAACAATAAATTAATTAAAAACTCAATTGAAACCAATCTGTGGTATTTAAGATACTTAAAAACATATGCATATGAATAAACTGAAACATGACACAACAAATCGCTAAGACAGTATATGTAAATCATGTTCCTAGTGATAGACATTATAAAACTTTTCAAAATTGTAATATGCAAAAAGTACAAAGAGTATATTTACAATACTTTAGCTAAATTTAATATGCTGACATTCTATTCACCTAATTGGTCACTAGATGGTGCTATATGTATAACAAGTATATCTAACATATAAACTGAATGTTTAAACTAAGAATACAGGACATAACTGCCCCTTACTACAAGTATAAATAAAATCATGATAAGTTATTTCATAACCCTAAGTCTCCTTTTCTTTAAAAAAGGTTGAAGACTGATCTTATCGTTGAGGCCAGGTGGAAAATCTGTCATTTACCTAGCCCTTTGCTGTTCCTGTACTGCGTTTTACATTGGTAAAACCAACAGGCAGCTGAGAGAAAGAGTGAGGGAGCATATATATAGTATAATAGTAGAAGACGTAAGTAATGCCTTAGCTAGACATTGTAAAACTAGAGGTCCTGATGTTTGTTCTTTGTACAGTCTGATGAAGCCCTGTTTGGGTGAAAGCGCTCACTGATTAAAGGACGTTCCTGTTTCGTTTTGGTTCGGAGTATTATTTGACTTGTTCATTTATAGTGGTTTCTGACTTCTTTGAGCTGGTGGTATATTTGGTGTGTTTAGTTGCAAGATACAGCGTTCCGTTTTGATTTTTCCATTATTTGACTTTATTTTTGGGACGCTGCTCTTCCGGTGGAGTGTACTTGCTGTTCTGGATAATGTCAGATTACACAAAATGACAGTGGCCATCACGACTGCATGTGTTCAAAAAATCTTGATTTGAAACCTCAGCTGTCCAAATGGATGAGTGATGACATTGTTCCCCCCAGTGTGCAAGACAAGAATGTCAGGGTAGATGTAACACTTTTCCAACAGCCGCAGGAATCAACCCTAATGCACACCTCTTCTTGCAATCCAGTGTACCTTCATGCTAAATCTGGGGAAGCTGAAGTTGTATTTATTTCTGGAGGCATGTCTGGCAGCCCAGTGAATGTTGTAGGAATGGCCAAACACGTGTTCCCTGCTCCTGAAACCGTCACTGTCACAAGGTAGTAGTACCTGCACAGGGAAGAAATGCAAACTTGTTACTGATGTTTGTGGGATTTATTGCATTACTATGCCATGTATATAATGTTCATTATCTTGTTTGCCTGTTGGAATCTTCACTGCTATCACATAGGCATTATTATTTTGGTTCATTATTTGCAAAGATGATGCAGAGGTACATACCTAATTTGAAAACCAGCAGCTCACACATAGATTAGTAGAGACACACTCTTAAACATTCACATTCTTGTGGTAGCAAACATACTGCTGAATGGATACTGGCAAAGGGTTACAGATGGCACATGTAAAAAGAAAATGCAGGGTGAGGGCTGCCACTCCACGAATGAACCCATGACAGGCCTGGGAGTTCAGTGATGCTTGGACATCTGATCTGTCGGATACCTGTGCTGGCTACCCACTCAGACTGCTAATACTATTCTCTCATGATCTTTGCTGTCAGCAGTCTGCTTTACCTCTGCCTTTTCTCTCTGCATGTGTCCAATCAGCAAGGAACATAAGGAATCAAGGGCAGAAGTAATGCAATGTTTCTTGCCCTGACCTGCATACATTTACTTTAACAGAGTGGAGGGAAAGTGAAAGTAAGGCCACAGAGCAAATGCAGAAAGACTTATCAAAAGTCAGTATTTTTACTGAAGGTATTGTAGTAGCACCCTTGAAGCCACAAGTATCCAGGAAGGCAGCACAGTGGGACTGAGCTGAAGTGTCAAGTTCCTCACTGTTATCCAGGATTATCCTGAGATTTATGTGTGTCTAGGTGTGACACCCAGTGATGCACTCCGTGCCAAGCTGAAGTCTCCAAGTTATCCAGTGCCATAGGACTACACACCTTGCCTTCTCTTGTATGTCTTACTATGTGTCTTTCCTGTTGTCAGCAATGCACATTTTTAGGCCATGGTACTTGCTGAAGCATTCAATGCACAGGTTGATCTTGCAAGTTGGCATACCCATGATGGTTCAGCATGTTTACCCTTTCTGGAACAGTTTTTGCATCTTGATTTGTACCATTTCACTGGAAAGTGTAAGCCATGCTCAAATCAGCTCTCAGGCTGTAGGAAAGTGATTTTGATGCATCTTTTCCTCCTCTTGCAACTGGCAAGGAGATGCAACCCAAGGTTCCTTTGAAACTAACTGTGTTGCTGGAATAGCACGGCCAGACACTACGGTTGCTTATGGCTTTTACTTTCATGAAATATAATGAAAGCATCGATTATGGCCACATCCCATAAGAACCAGAACAAGTACAGCCACTGTTGGTGGGCCTTCCTGGCAGTTGGATAATGTGTCCTGAGCTGATCTACTTGGTTCACCCTATTCACGCCAAGTGGTGTACATTTTTACAACTGGTGGACATGCCTTTGTTCCGTCACTCTTTCTCCTGAGTGTGCTGGAGATTGACAAGGTTGGGATACAGTTAGTTGACAGAAAGAATACTGGGTTGCTATCCTTCCATTTAGTAGCCAGCAATGGTCCACTCTAACTTCTTGTACCTGTGAGGTAATTTACCAATGCCCTGTCTGTTGAATGTTAGTGGCCATCCTGACCTATTGGTGTGCATGGTTCCACAGCACTATAGACCATCTTGCAACAATTGCTGTGGTAAAGGGACAGGGGTAAAGAAGTTATCGAAGTAAATAGGCTTTTTACCAAACAATACTCTAGTTATGTCAATGACAACTCTGTGTGGTAGTCTGACCTCTGTATTCTGCTCTGCTTTTCCAGTGTATACCTGGAATTCATGTATGGTACCCATTGATAGTCTGCCAACACCCACACCTTAGTGCCATACCAGGCATAAACCGTCTAAATATCAAACTGCCACAGACTCCAGCCATGGCTTTGTCTACAGCCACCTCATGATGCACATTGTACTGTCCTGCATGCATCAAGTACTGCATCCAGTATTGGATGTACATGATGTAGCTTGTCATTACAGACAGAGCCCTGTGGTGGGCCCTGGTAGTTGTTGCTGTGGAAATACTGTTGAATTTGTCAGGTCCTGTACTCGGCTGTTGGGAAGTGACTATATCACATGATCTGTTTCCCAGTACTGCTGGTATGTAGGGACATGTACAGTAGACCTGTATATTCTGACACTGAGAAATGTGTGTATGTCTCCTGGATAAATAGGACTCCATGTATCAACCTTGCCTACTGCAGCCTGCCTCTGTGCAGCATAGGGTTTGGTTTCATTGGCAATAAGTGTGTACAGCTCCTCTGGGGACATCAAATTCATGAAGTTGATCTACTGGACAGACCATGTCATTTGTATGTACTCCTGTGAGGTTTCTCCCACTTGATCTTACACATGGTGTGCCTGACTGGGTTGCCTGGAACACTAAGAAATGGAAAATTCTGTATGGTTCACTGATGGTGCTCTATCATCAGTGTCGGTAGCAACTGTAATGCAAGAACTTTAGTGAAGTATTAATGGAGATGTTCCATGCTGAGGCACAATTATATCCTTGCTTGACAAGGAGTTTTGACTCTGATCTAGTGGATTTTCCCCATGTCTACACCTGCACTATCCTGAACTGTGGAGGACTTGTTTGGCAGTGATATTATGTGCAGTATTTAACACACATAAAGGCAATTCCTCATCTGTGGCAAAAATCAGAATGCAGTGGGTGACCATAGTCTATGCCACCCTTCCTTAGCAGTGTAAGTGGTACCTCCTCCCTATCATGGTCAGTTTTCAGTAGTCGGGTGTTGGGGCATGTAGTGGTCTATCAGGAGTGGCTGGCACAGGGGCTTCATCTGTATCACAGGCAATGGCCTTCTCACCTAGAGTGATTGCGATCTCATTGTCTGTCATTATCCTCTCCTCTGGTTGGCATGATGTGGCTGAAGGTGCATATTTGTGTCTGAACCACTGCTACAACCATCAGTCTGTTTCCTTACCCAACAGCTAAATGCTCTTTAATTTCTGCTCAGCAGATTACATCTTTGTTGGAGTATGTCACTTTCCACTTGAAACTGCAGCTGAAAAACACAATACTATACAACATTCTGGTGTTATAATCCTGCACAGAGGGAGTTGAAAACACACCAGAACACTGAGTGCCTGTGTGATAAGGAAATTATGACATGATGATTATGTTCAATTGCAGTCCTTCACAGTACCATGTAACTGCAATGGGTATATATAGTGCCCACTCCATGAAACTCTAAAAATGGAAAACTTTTTTTGGGGTGGGGCATGCTTGAAAATGAATCCACATAGCTAGAAAATGTTAATTGGTTTGTGTTTTACCTGACAAGTGAGAGTAACTGAGTGCTGCACTGTAACTGCAGTTATTCAAATGTGGTAATGACCTGTTTTATTACTGCAAGATTCTGCATGTTCAGACAAAGGTGGTGATTGCTACACAAACTTTAATTAGGCATTCATTATATTCCTGGTGTTGGGGAGTTAACATCTGTTAGAAGACCAGAATAAGTCACTAAAAGCACTATAGCACTCCCTTTCTCTCACATATGACTGACGGAGCCAGGCACATTACCCAAAATAGCAGGTTGCTCCATGCTGGTACTAGTCGATCTCACTGAGACAACCACTCAGTAGAAATGGAAATAAAATCAGAAACTGTCTAAATTATCTGCTTGATTGGTGTAACAATGCAACAGGGTGTCATTTATTTTTATCCCACCTAACCATCCCTCTCGGTAGAGGAAGACACAAGTGAAAAAAAAGCATAAATATTGTCAATATATAGTTGAGCAATGACAAATCAACAAAAGTACATGTCCAGTAGTTTACCACCATTGCCTTATGTTGGCTGAGGGCTTCTGTCATCACTGATCTAACTTTTACACCTAGCCTCTTATACGTGTATACAATTAAGATCAACTTTCCACCATTATTCAGGAAAAAGACGGAAGCAGAATATATTGATATATTTATCAGCACTGTTCCTGTTATCCAGCATTTGTAAAGAGCTATTTATTAGCAGTGTTGCTGAATACAGTATGTGGATATTGTTAATAGATGAGGGATTCTTAACCGAACTACAGCACTGGCAGAATTCATTCATAGATGTACACAGAGTTGGCCAATAAAGGAGACTGTCACCTGTTCAGCACAAGTTAGTCATTCCAAGTGTTCCAAGTTAAATCAAATACTTGAAACCAATCACCAATCTGCAGCATTCTCCCACCGGACCGGTCCTACAGTAAAATGAAGTATGTGCAAACTGCATGTATTATCTCACAAGTGTTGAAGCAAATTGACTGTGTCAGTCAAGAATCACCTAAATGCATTTTTAACAGAGCTGAAGACTGCCATATGATTACTGACAAAAATAGAGTGCTTAAAATAAATAATTAAAATTTATAGAAGCTGTTAAAATTAAAATATTAGCCTCAAGTCTAGCCAATGAGCCAAAAGAAAACCACATTTCAGTAGTACTTTCATTACAGTTAATCTGATAAGTATGCCTTCAATTTTTTTTCTTCTATCATATACATCATTTTCAGCCTTTCTTTAGCACACAGACCAAACCAGTTGAAAGCAATGTTCCATTAAATAAACCATGTTGTAGGATTTAGTTTGTACTTTAAGGGTTCACAATCTTGTTATGCATACACCGATGTTCTTCGTGTTTCACTGTTGCAGTCATTACAATTGGGTCTGCTGGCAGGCTACCCTCAGTCGGCCTGAATTCCAAAGTCTAGGTCCGGCGTCGGTTGCTGTCACCTCTTCCCTGACGTCAGTGCACCAGGGGTATAAAAGATGCAGCCAACGCCATTTTCTTCAGTCTTTCTTGCTGCGTGGTGCCTGAAGCAAAAGCAGATTGCAAGTGCTGGTCGGCCGACTCCTGAGATTTTTGTGTTCGAATTTCAGATCCGAAGTCTTCACAAAAAGCTAAGTACCCTGTTGGGGACATTTTTTTTGCTCCAGACCGATGTCAGAAAATTAATAATTGTATTTCTTGTGGGAAGCAAATACCTCATAAGGACTTTCATTCTTACTGTATTCCTTGCTTAGGCCCTGACCACGATGTTGCTAGTTGTCTGTTTTGTGCTAGATTTAATTAACGCACTATTAAGCGTCGGTAAAATTTTACATTTCACTATTTTGGCAGAAGATTTAACTATATAATGTCATCTGATAGCCATCCGACTACCGGAATTCACAAGAAACAAAGAAAAGGACAGGCATCTGAGGTCCAAAACCAACTCCAGTCACCAGTTCTAAGTGAGGTGCTTTTGCAGCCCCTGACGACCGCTACTTTAGATTCGCAGGCCGCTACCGACACCCACATGGAGTCGGCCAGGCTGCTGGAAGCTCAAGGTATTGGACCTTCAGAAAATATTCCCTCATATGGGTACGGAGCCACTGAGCAGGCATCGGCTTCTGAGGGTGTTTTCAGACCTACTCAGTTATATGCTAAAATGACAGCTTCAAAAGCAAAGACTAAAGCACCTTTAAAGACAAACAAGTACAACAGCCTCATGGACAGGCCTCCATGCCTAAAAAACAGATGCTCAAAATGGCCGAAGACCTAATTACTTTGATCAGGGGTTCCCATCCCCCTCCTGATAAGAGGCCTAGGCAAGAGACAGAATATGAATCTTCAGATCAGGTTTCCATTTCATCTGATTCCTCTTCTGATCAGAAATACTCTTCCTCCCTATGAGGATTCTGATGCTGAAGAATCTATCCCTTCAGCCTCTCCTCCAGAGGATTATTCTTTTGGGGAAACTTTACATACCATAAGGGAGCATTTCCACTGGGAGAGCCAACATTATTCAGAATCTACGAAAAGGCTCCGAGACTTCCTTTTACTACCACAACACAGGCCCCTAGCTATTCCACCTGTTAGACATTGTAGATGTATTTTCATAGTCCAGTCTGACCCTGACTCCTTACCTCCAGCTCCTGTTAAGCCGGACAGGTACTACAAGGTTCCTGAGTCTCATAAATTCCTTTTCAAAAACCCTGCTGCTGACCCAGAAACTCTCTGTCAGGGTCCCAAAGGGGTCAAGGCTTCCACTGCAAAAAACCCTACTCCCTCTGACAGGGATTCTAGGGCACTGGACAGATGGGGGGAAAATTTACACTTCTGCTACTTTGGCTATAAGGGCTTTAATTTGTCCGTTTTATATGCTCAAATATCAGCAATATATTATGTCACTGCTTAAACAGAAAATGTTGATAAATTCTGAATGTGCAGAAAACAAAGAAATGCAGGATTTATTGCATGCAGCTGAGCAAGTTGGAAAGCATACTTTGCAATGTGGTTTTGATTCTCTGGAGGCCTCCTGCAGGGCTGCAGTTACGGGTTCTGTTATTAGGAGGCATGCTTGGTTAAAGGAATAAAATCTACCTGATCATGTTAAAGCAAAATTATTAGATGCTCCATTACAGCATGGTACTTTGGTGTTAAAGAAAATGGAGGACAAAGCTAAATCTATGCAAACAGTCAAGGATTTCTTACAGGTAGAGCCACCAAGATTTAGCAGACACTGGCCTACAAAGAATTGGTCCTTTCCAGTGTCAGGCCACAAAGGGGCAGATACAGATGCCCTAGAGGCAGATCCCAGCCCCAAGGTTCGTACAGGTCTAAACAATGGGGTGCTTCTACCTCCAAAACTGGAAAAGACAAATCACAGCCATACGGGAAACAGTCCCAATGACTTCCCACTGCCTGCGTCAAACACTTATCTTCTGGCAGCACCTTTAGGGGGAAAACTAGCACTTTTCTCAAAATTGGCACATAACCCAGGACAAATGGGTCTTAAACATAGTATCACAAGGCTACAAGTTTGACTTCCATACCCTGCCAAGGGTAAACGGTTGGCCAGACCTTCCAAAACATCAATGGGCAGAGGCACAAAAACAAGTCTCATCCCTCATGGATATGAGGGCCATTCAACAAGTACCAGAGCAAGAGCAAGGACAAGGATTCTATTCAAGACTGTTCTTGGTACCCAGAAAGGACAAAACCTGGAGACAAAATGCTGGACCTATCTATTCTAAACACATCTGGATATTCCAAAATTTTGACTCTACAGCAGCTTCTGCCCATGTTGGGCAAGAAGGCTTGGCTTGTGACTTTAGATCTAAAAGAGGCATACCTGCATGTCCTAGTCAGACAAACTTGCAGAAGATACCTCTGATTCAAAGCTGGCTCAATGCACTACCAATTCTCTGCACTTCCCTTTGGCTTAACTACTGCGCCCAGGGTCTTCACAAAGTGCCTGGCACCAGTAATTGCATACTGCAGACAAAGAGGAATACAAATATATCCTTACTTGGACAACTGCCTAATTCAAGCAGAGAACATGGACATTCTACTACAGCATCTGGCAAATTTAAAGAGATTACTACCATGCCTAGGGTACACAGTCAATGACCAGAAATCTAAATTAGTACCCTCTCAAGAGAATATTCCTGGGTGCAAGGTTAAATGCAACTGCCCAGATGGCTTATCTCACGCCAGACAAAGGCAACTGACTACCTATTTCAAACTGTTGGCAGAGGCCCAGTTATCTGCAAGAAAAAATCTGCAGGCTTTGGGCTTCATGGCATCCTGCATTCTAATAATTCCATATGCAAGACTGCATGTGAGTAAACTTCAATGATACCTAAGAAGTGTTTGGACTCAACATTGCCACAGCCTGGTAACAATAGTTAGTCTCATTCCCTGCCTGCAACAGGAATTTCGATGGTGGGCGAAGGCCTGTCACCAGAACAAGGGGCAGCCATTCACTCTACCCCTAGCCACACAGACATTAACAACTGATGCATCAGATTATGCCTGGGGAGCCCACATGGCAGGAAGATGTATTCAAGGCACATGGTCCACAATCCAAATGCATCTACATATCAATCAAAAAGAGATGCTAGCTGTTTAAAATACCCTGACAGCCTTCAAGGACCTACTTCATCTGGGACAACTACTGATAAAGACAGACAATACCATGGTCATGTGGTATAGAAACAAGCAGGGAGGCACTCATTCTTACCCCCTTTGCAGACTAGCCATGACTTTGTGGGACACAGCATTGACTTACCAAGTACATCTGCAGGCACAATTCCTGCCAGGAAAGATAAATACTCTGGCAGATTTAACTAAGCAGAAACCTCATGGATCCCCACGAGTGGAAATTGGATCCACAAGTCTTCAGCATGGTAACAAGGAAATGGGGATGCCCGGACATATATCTATTTGCCTCACCTCACAACTGCCAACTAAAGAGATTCTGCACAAGGACTTATCAGACAAGCATGGAAAGTGGATGCCCTATCTTTCAGCTGGAAAAACTTAACAGTATATGCCTTTCCTCTTCTGCCTCTCTTCCCCAAGGTACTCCTAAAGGTCAGACAGGAAAAGCCAAAAATGATACTGATTGCCCCAGACTGGCCATGCCAGTACTGGTATCCAATCCTAAGGAACTTGTCTCAATGCCCAGCCTGGACCTTGCCTCAAGTGCCTCATCTACTGTCCAAGCAGAACAATCATATCCTGCACAGCCAACTCAATACCTTAAATCTGGCAGCGTGGCGGATAATGTAGTCATACAAAACACACCTTTCACTAAAGCGGTGATGGATGTCATTTGGGAGGCCAGGAGGCCTAGTACTAGAAAATCCTATGCTGGAAAATGGAAGAGATTGTGTGCTTGGAACCAGGCACAAGGAATTGACACAGCTGTACCAAATATTCCTCAGATTTTGCAATACTTGACTGAGATGCTGGACAAAGGATATCCTTTTCATCTATAAAAATTCATGCCTCTGCCATTTCAGCTCATTACAATACAGAGCCACCAATCTTTTCTCATCCTTTAAGGCAGTACCTCAGAGGGGCCAAGAATTTGAGGCCTCCAAGGAGATCACCAATACCTGCATGGGACTTCAATTATGTCTTGGAAAAACTCACCCTGCCTCCTTTTGAGCCAGCTGCTACAGCTGATATAACATTTTTATCTTGGAAAACAGCTCTTCTCCTAGCAATGACTTCTGCAAGATGAGTCTCAGAGCTACAAGCACTCATGGCTGTGGAAACTTTTATCATTTTTTATCCAGACAGGGTTTCTCTGAGGACAAACCCGACATTTATGCCTAAGGTAGTGTCCAGTGTGGCCCTTAACCAAACTATTCATCTGCCTACCTTTTATCCAAACCCACAGAATAAGGGGGAGAGGATTCTGCATTCTTTGGACATACACAGACAGCTACGCTTCTGTCTGAACAGAAGCAAAGCTTTCAGAAAGACACAGTAATTACTAGTGGCATGTGCTGCAGGATCACAAGGAAAGACCATCTCAAAGCAGACTATTTCAAAGTGGATAGGCCACTGCATTCATTTCTGCTATTCACAACATGGCAAGCCAGTATCTAAGGGCATTAGGCCACATTCAACCAGAGCAGCAGCCACTTCAGCAGCCTTCCTCAGGGGAGCACCAACCAAAGACATTTTAGAGGTTGCTACTTGGAGTTCAGTGCACACCTTCACAAAGCACTACCACTTGCCACTCTGCTCTAAATCCAGGGCAGGCTTTGCCACTGCAGTTCTGCAGGGCCTAATAGCCACTCCTAATGCTATTTAGCTCCAGCCTCCCAACCTTAGCTTTGGGATTCAACCCAATTTTAATGACTGCAACAGTGAAACACGAAGAACATAGTACAGTTGTGTACATTTACCATAAATGTAGATGTTCGTGTATTCACTGTTGCAGTCCAGGTTACCCATCCACCTTCCCCTATTTCTTTGCTGGAACTTATCTGTACTTCTCTATTCTATACAACCTATGTGGTGTATTTGCTTGTAGAGGAAGGCAATATATATATATATATATATATATATATATATATATATATATATAATTTGGTACGTGCATGTTTTAGTGACGTATTTTTAACCTACCCTTTTGGGGGCACCTGACATCTGGGGTAAGAAAAGCTGAAGAAAATGGCATCGGCTGCATCTTTTATACCCGTGGCGCACTGACGTCAGGGAAGAGGCGACAGCAGCTGACGCTGGACCTAGACTTTGGAATTCAGGCCGACTGAGGGTAGCTTGCCAGCAGGATAACCCAGTTGTAATGACTACAACAGGGAATACACTCTAACATCTACATTTATAGCAAGTGTACACAACTGTACTTTTATGCAACACCAAAAAGACATTCACTACATTTTCTGTATACCGATGAACTTTTCCTGTAGAATTGTGAAAGTTGAGATTTTTTTTTTCTTAATGTGAGTCAGGGTGAAAGAGAAAAGGGGATGAACCATGCTTTCAGTACTATGTTATTTCTTTGCATAGCAGACCCCCTGCAACAGTAAACACTTTTTTAGCAGGTGGACCGTCAGTCAGGTGGAGGTGTTGCTTGTACAGATTGGGTAACATGGAAATTTGATGACTCTTGGAGGGGACCAAAGCCAAAGTAGAAAGTTAAAAACTAGCTGTGCAAGGGCTTATTTAGAAGCAGCCTTACATGCTTTTAAAAGGATATAACTAAGTTTGTCCAAGACTTTATTGTGGCATAATTTTGTATTGGCTTATTAAATTCTCAGTGAAGTTCTTCCAGTCTCTACTGGATTATTAAATGTTCTGAAAAGTTCTATAAGGAAAATTTTCAAGTATGTCAGAGGGGAAAAACATGTTTAGCAAGTTATTTTCATGAAAAAGAGCTTGTTGAAACTTCTCCAAACTGCTGCATTTATAGGCAGGGCATAGAAGAGCACATCACTTAAGCACTGAAGTCCAGTAGCATTAACTAGTATTTCACAGTGTACTGTGATGGATGGATCCTAAGTGGAGTAAGTTTACTTTTCCCACAGATCATTGCACATGAAAGTAAATAATATGCATAAATGTGTAAAACTATATGTTCTGTACTTGGAATATACCGGAATTTGCTTAATACTGTAGAATGGGATTTAAACATTTTATGTAAACCACTTCTCAATGTTATTTTTTTTAATTCAGTGTCTGATGTTTAAAGGAAAAGAGGTTTGAAATGAGGTTAAAATAGGATCGTGATGTCATTGATCTTTGCTCTAACCACCAGTAACTGAAAATCAGTGCCGTTACTGGCTGCAGACTTGAATACATTTGTAAATCACCTGGCCTACTTTCAGTTGTTACGTTTATCATTACTACTGTAGGCCTATTGATATTTTGCAACAACAATAATAAAAATACACAACATGCAAAGAAACAAGGTGGTAAGGTGCAATTTGCTTGAGTGTACACTTCCCGTACACTCCTACTTTCTGAAAGAGGACTCTGCTGCAGATGAACTCTGTTTCAAGTTCAGGAGCTCCATAAGTGGCTGTCTTTCCGAATGCAGCAATAACTCCAGTGGCACATAAAAATCAATGCTCTGAAAAAAAATAGGACATACGGCAGCGATTCTGGTGAATGCATCAGCTAACAGAAAGAAAGGGATTTGCTATTGCTGGAGCCTCTTTATTCTAACAGATCAAAGAAACTTTAGATTGGGGGTGGAGGTGTTATGCAAGTGGTGGCTTGGGCTGAAGCCGATTTTCCTCCAAAAAGTCAAATACTGACATGTAAATCACAGTCAAAACTAAGTTGAGAGTAAAGTTCAGATACTTTTTCAACTTAATTTTTAACGTGACCGCTACAATAGGAATGTAAAGTTGGAAACGCTTGTGGAAGGCAGTCTGGTATAACTCTATACAATTACTATCACACAGCGTGCTCTGATGTAAGCACATAGGTGTTATGTGATGGTACTCTGTGTTAATGAGTTAAGGTACACTTGTCAGCCATTTCCACCTGTCTCCCCTTCGTTCCTCCTTTGGCATCAAGATTAGAGGTAAAACTATTAAGAGGGGTCCTCCATATTAGACCACCTAGAAAACAGATACTGCCTTCATGGGACTTTAATTTTGTTCTTGAACTCTCACTACCTCCCTTTGAACCAGCTCACTCAGCATCTCTGAAACTATGTATTTAGAAAACAGCACTGCTGGTAGCCCTCACATCTGCCAGGAGGGTTGTTGAAATCCAGGCCTTGATGGCTAACCCCCCCACCACATCTTTCATAAGGACAGGGTCTCCCTCAGAACTTAACCCATCATGCCTGACATGGTTAATGAACTGTCCTTAAATTAAGCTATTAACCTCCCTGTTTTATTTTCCCCTCCACTTCAAAATCCATATGAAAAAGCCGTACATTCCTTGGATGTTCATAGGCAGCTTGGGTATTACCTGGACAAAACCAAATCCATTAAAGTCTGACCAACTGATGTCTCCTTTTCACCCAAGAGCCTTGTGGAAGGCAGTTTCTAAAGAGACTATCTTCATGGATTTCTAAATCTATCTTTGCCTGTTATTCCTTTCATGGAAAGGTTTTAACTACCAATCTGAAAGCACATTCTACTAGGGCAGCTGCCTCTTCAGCAGCCTTTTTCAGGAGGGTGGACTATGCTTCCATACTGGAAGCAGACACCTGGTCCTCAGTCCATACCTTTACCAAGCACTACAAGCTAGATTTGGTCTCCAGAGCCAGAAATAGGTTTACTAGGTCTATTTTGCATGGTCTCATACACCAGCCCTCTACCTTCCTCCCAGGATCATACCTAAAGCTTGGGTACTCTCCCTACAGTTATGAATACTGCAACATGAGAATAGAAGGACATATAGTTGCTAGAACTTGACATAAACCTATATGTCGTCCTCTTCCATGTTGCAGTATTCAGCCCCCCCAACCCCCTCTTGCTCTGTTTTGTTCATCTAGAGTGACTCTCCTTACGTTCTCTCCATCCAAACTGAACACTGTAACAGGTACATACATTTATTAGATTCATTTGGCCTGGTGGCATATAGGGGTCTGCAAAGCTTCCTTTCCATGCTTCCCAGGGGTACTACTGTATGCGGAAGTCATTTCTGAAATGGGTATGTGCAGACATCACTTTTGTAGCAGACTTCTGTTTATGGCCCTGACAAGCAACGCAGCATATACCCCTGCTCCTAAAACTGTAGTATACTGGCAAGATGTCTGGTGCTGCAGGCAGCAACTTCACTGCAGATGTTCTTCATGTTTCACTGTTGCAGTCATATTTGGGTTATCTGCTTGCAGTAGCCCTCATTCGGCCTGATTTATCAAAGTCTTGGGTCCTGTGTTGGTTGCTGTCTCATCTTCTGTGATGTCAGGTAGTCAGGGGTATAAAGCATGCAGTCAATGCCATTACATCAGTCTTTCTTGCTGTGCAGTGCCCAAAGCAGAAGTTCGCAAGTGCCGGTCGACTCCTGAAATTTTCGTTTTCGAGTTTCAGAACCAAAGTCTTAAACTAAAGCTAGTACCCTGTTGGGGAAACTTTTTCTTGCGCTAAACTGATGTCAGTAAAAATCAATAATTGTATTTCTTGTGGAAAGCAAATACCTCAAAGATTTTCATTCATTCTGTATTCCTTGCCTAGGCCCTGACCATGACGTACCTCTGTCGGATTTGTGCCTTATTTAAACAACAAACTATTCGTCATCGGCATATTTTCACTTCTAAATATTTTGGTACTCTCTTCAATTATCCAGATGTCTCTGGTAAGCCACCTGCAGCCCCTGATACTTCGAATGGGTCTCAGTAGAGGCCTGCGAATCTGGGGTCTAGTATGCCGCGAGATGCTTCAACTGTCGAACCTGCATGTGTTTCTACCTTGGATTGGTTCAGAGCTGCTGTGCAGGCACCGTCTTCTGAGGGTGTATTCAGGTCTACTGACTTGCTTATTAAACCAACGCCATCATCTTCTTCAAGGCCTCAAACTCGAACCATGCCTATGAAACTGACGCCCAGCCACATGGTCAGGCCTCTGCCTTAAAAAAAAAAAAAAAAAAAAACATAAGAATGGCTGAAGACCTTAATTACTTTAATCAAGAGAAGCCAACCTTCCCCCTGTAAGAGACCTAGGACTGAAGTTGCTTATGATACTTATGACCAGGATTCTGAAATTTGTCTCCTCTGACCTGGATTTACCCTTATCTACCTATGAGGATTCTGATGCAGAGGACTCTATTCCCTATGCTTCTCCCCCAGAGGATTTTTCTTTTGGTGAAACCTTGCATACTCTTGGGAAGCATTTTCACGGGGAAAGTCAGGATTACTCTGAAAAGAGGCTTAGAGATTTCTTACTCCTGCCCCAACACAGACCTTTAGCTATCCCTACTGTGCTGGACATTGTTGGTGCCTTTGGAATCTAGTTTGGCCCCTAACTCTCTACCTCCTGCTCCCAGAAAACCTGATAGATATTACAGGGTTCCTGATTCTCACAAGTTCCTTCTTAAAAATCTTACTGCAGATCCTTAGACCATTTTACTGGGACCCAAGGGCATTAAGGCTATTGCTGCCAAAAAATCCTACCCCTCTGACAGATTCCAGGGCCCTGGATAGATGGGGTAAGAAGGTATACACCTTTGCAACCTTGCCCATCAGGGCCTTAAATTGCCAGTTTCATATGTTAAAGTATCAGCAGCATATTATTGAATTGCTTAAACAAAAAATGATGTTGTGTCCTGATTGTGCTGAAAATAAGGATTTACAGAATTTAATGCATTCTGCAGAACAGGTTGGAAAACGCACTTTGCAATGTGGTTTTGATTGACTAGAGGCATCTTGCAGGGCTGCCGTCGCTGGGTCTGTACTTAGAAGGCATGCTTTGCTTAAGGAGCTATCTTTGCCAGATCAAGCTAAAACTAAATTGCTGGATGCTCCCTTAAATCAGGACCACCTGTTTGGCAACAAAGCAGAAGTTGTTCTTAAAAAGGTGGAGAAAAAAGCTAAAAATATGAAAACTGTTGATTTCTTACAAGTGCAGCCTCCAAGATTTAGTAGGCATTGGCCCTAAAAAAAAATTGGTCCTTTCCTGCCTCTTCCAGGCCTTCTCAGTTCAAACTCAGAACCAGTAGAACACCCAGGCTTCAGTCCCAGGGTACGCACAGGACTAAGCAGTGAGGGGCTTCCACTTCCAAATCCATTAGTAAGACTCCTCCCTATGGTAAGCTGTCTCAATGACCACTTTAAAACTTCCAAGCACTTCTCAACTGACTGCTGCTTTAGGGGGAAGATTGCTCTGCAAGCAAAAAACTGGGAACTCATTACCCAGGACAAATGGGTTTTAAACATATTTTCCCAAGGATACAGATTTCACTTCCACACATTACCAACCCTAAACGGTTGGCCAGATCTTCCCCCAAATCAGCGGGCAGAGGCTCAAAAGCAAGTACTCTCTGTCTTAAGATTAAAGGCTATTCAGACTGTAGCAGAAGAGGAAAAGGGACAAGGTTTCTACTCAAGACTTTTCCTGGTACCCAGAAAAGACTACTCATGGCGTCCTATCCTGGATCTTTCTATCCTAAACACCTTTTTGGTGATTCCAAAATTCAAGATGCTAACTCTTCACCAGTTGCTTCCCATGATAGGCAAAGATGCCTGGTTGGCAACACTGGATTTAAAGGAAGCCTACCTGCACATCCCAATCAGGGAACCTTGCAGAAAATACCTACACTTCAAAGCAGGCTGTATGCATTATCAGGTCTATGCACTGCTTATCTACTGCATCCAGGGTATTCACAAAGTGCCTAGCTCCAGTCATTGCATTTTGCAGGCAAAGAAATATTCAAATATACCCATACCTGGACATTTATCTAATTCAGGCAGAAAGCCAGGACATACTTGTGAATCATTTAGCATTTGTGCAAAAGGTGTTAACTTGTCTGGGGTACACCATAAACGAAAATAAATCACATCTGTTACCCTGTCAACAAATTATATTCCTGGGAGCAAGCTTGAACACAACTTCCCCGATGGCTTTCCTTAAGCCAGAGAAACAAATTGATTTGACAACTTCAAACTAGTGGCCACAAAAACCCTGCTATATCTGCAAGGCAAATACTGCAAGCCTTGGGGTTCATGGCCTCGTGCATTCTACTAATTCCATATGCAAGACTGCAAATGAAACTACAATGGTATCTAAAAAGCCTATGGTGTCAACATTCTCAGGATCTAGAAGCAATGATTCCTATCATACCTTGCCTACAGTTAGAATTCCTTTGGTGGGCAGAGGCCTGTCACCAAAACAGGGGACTACTGTTCACTCTATCCCCTGCCGCCCATACCCTAACAAAAGAATCAGACTATGCATGGGGGGGGGGCTCACCTGGCAGGGAAGTGCATTCAAGGCAAATGGAACCCAAGTCAAATGCACCTGCATATCAATAAAAAATGTTAGCTGTACAGAATCAACTAACATTCTTCAAGGACCACATTCTTCCAGGACAATTAATGGTAAAGATGGACAAAAGCACTGTTATGTGGTACATAAACAGGCAGGGGTGTAACCATTCTTACCCCCTCTGCAGACTAGCCATGGCTCTGTGGAACACAGCCTTGAGCTACCAAGTGCATCTACAGGCTCAATTCCTGCCAGGAAAGCTAAATACATTGGCAGATGAACTAAGCAGAAATCTCATGGACCCACACGAGTGGAAATTGGAACCAAAGACTTTCAACATGTTGATCAACAAATGGGGGAGCCCAGATATAGATCTGTTTGCCTCCCCCCAGAACTACCAATTGGGCAAATTCTGCACAAGGACTCCCCACAAACAAGCTTGAAAAGTGGATGTTCTGTCCTTCAGCTGGAAAAATCTATCAGTTTATGCCTTTCCAAAGTACTACTAAAGATCAAACAGGACAAACCAAGGATGATACTGATTGCACCAGACTGGCCACGCCAACACTGGTACCCCCTCTTGTGCAGTGTCACAGCTAGCCCCATGGCACCTGTCATAGCAGGAGAGCCAGATTCTGCACCCCCAGCTTCAAGCCCCCAGCTTCAAGCCCTGAGCCTGGCTAATTACCTAATCTCTCCATTACCATTCCTCAGTAAACAAATGTTGGATGTCATTTTGGAGACTAGGCCTAGTACTAGAAAATCTTATGCTGAAAAATGGAAAAGATTCTGTGCCTGGAACCAAACTCAAAGGATGGCCACAGCAGCGCCCAATTTACCTCAGATTCTTCAGTACTTAACTGAGATGCTTCACAAGGGCCTTTCCTTTTCCTCCATCAAAATTCACGCCTCAGCCATTTCAGCTCATTACAACACAGAACCAGCCCTCTTTTCTCACCCACTGCTCAAGCAGTTCCTCAGAGGGGCCAAAAATGTAAGACTACCAGGAGAGCCCCAACTCCAGCCTGGGACCTTAACTTTGTATTGGAAAAACTCACTCTTCCTCCGTTTGAGCCAGCTGCAACTGCAGAGTTAAAATTCCTTTCTTGGAAAACAGCTTTCCTTTTAGCAATCACTTAACCAAGAAGGGTATCTGAATTACAGGCCCTTATGGCAGTGGATGGATTACCACACTTGGGGCCCTTTTTAAACCCGGACTCAATGAATATCATGTACAGGAAGGATAAATGGTATTAAAGGTGATATTCCAAGTGGAATAATATTGATCTAAACTTAATATGTTATTTAAGATTTAGTATTATTATCATAATTTGTAATATCTATCATTATTCCTTATTTTTTGCATCTTTCCATGCTGTACATTGGATATACAATATGTCATTCAACAGATGTACCCTTAAAAGTTAAAAATTGTTGAATAATTTACAAAAATTTTTATTCACAACATAAAATTAATATTACCCACATTTGGTTTAATATTGCTGTTATCAATAGATTTCACCATACAAATATGTATAAAATATAGATTGATCACAAAAATAACATTGAAGTTATATTTTGTTGCAGGCAAAAGGTTTATTTTGGGTTATTATGGTGAATTCATTTGTAACATATGGAGTTTATGTGTTTAGCTTAACTGTCAGTAATAAAGAATGAATGTGGAACATACCACTTTAAGAGGACAGTATAAATTGTTAGCTGAATGCATTATGGGCTGTAACTAAATTGTTTGGATTAGACACATTGAGAAAGGCATTGTTAGCCGAAACCGGTATGTGCATTATGTATTAGGTTGTTGTTACAATCTAATTAAATATATTTTAACTGCTGCCTCAGAGTGCTGGTCCTCCTTTTTTCTGTTTCATAATTGTGGTTTGGACCGAGCACCAACTGTCTTGTGTGCGTGCCTTGTAAGCTGGACTTATGGCAGTGGAGCCATTCATCTTTCATGCAGTCAGGGTGTCCCTCAGGACCAATCCCTCTTTCATGCCCAAGGTGGTATCCAGTGTGACTCTTAATCAGTCCATTTATTTTCCAACCTTTTCTAATCCACAGAACAAAGGGGAATGGATACTGCACTCCTTAGATGTGCACAGACAACTTTAGATTTTACTTGGACAGGACTAAACCTCAAAGGAAATATGAACAACTGCTGGTGGCATTTGCTGCAGGTGCAGAAGGGAAGGCTATTTCAAAGCAAACCATTTCTAAATGGATAGTGCATTGCATTAATTTCTGCTATAAGCACCATGGAAAACCTATCCCACAGGGGATTAGACCCCATGCAATCAGGGCTGCATCTACCTCTACAGCCTTTCTCAGAGGTGTCAATACCAGAGACATCCTAGAAGCTGCTACCTGGAGTTCTGTACATTCACCACGCATTACCATTTGCCAATTTTCTCTAAATCCAGAGCTGGCTTTGCCACTGCAGTCTTGCAGGGCCTTGTAGCTGGTCCTAATGCTATCTAAATTCCTCCTCCCATCCTTAGCTTTGAGAATCTACCCAAATGTGATGACTGCAACAGTGAAACATGAAGAACATAGTACAGTTGTGTACACTTACCATAAATGTAGATGTTCGGGTGTATTCACTGTTGCAGTCCTGGTTACCCTACCTCCAGCCCCCTGACTTCTTTTGGCTATACCTCTATTCTCCTTTACTATACTTAAAAGCTTTTTGGTGTATTTGCTTTTATGTTGGAGGTATAACCTTGTTTGTGTGTCTATGTATAGAGATAGAGAGAGAGCTTCCCATTAAGGGGAGGGCACCTGACATCTGGGGCAAGAAAAACTGATGTAATGGCGTCTGCTGCATGCTTTATACCCCTGACTACCTGACATCATGGAAGATAAGACGGCAACCGATGCAGGACCCCCAAGACTTTGATAATCAGGCCGACTGAGGGCTACTGCAAGCAGATAACTCAAATGTGATGACTGCAACAGTGAATACACTTGAACATCTACATTTATGGTAAGTGTACACATCTGTACATTATGAATACTGCAACATAGAAGAGAATGATGTCTAAGGTTATGGCAGTTATTACACAACTATTCTTTCTTGATGCATATTAGATTCAGGCTTTTCACACATGTAATGTGTGAGGAGTTAGACTTGTAGATGTTCATCATGTTACCCTGCTGCAGTCATCACACTTGGGTTATCCTGCCATCAGGCGGTCCCGCAGTCGGTCTGAGTTCCAAAGTCTTGGTCCGGTGTCGGTTGCTGTCGCTTCTTCCCTGACATCAGTGCGCCAGGGGTATATGAGGCATCCAACGCCATTTTCTCCAGTCTTTCTTGCCGCGCGGTGCCCGAAGCCGAAGCAGTTTGCAAGGGCCGGTTGGCCGACACCTGAGATTTTCAAATCGAATTTCAGTCCGAAGTCTTCAATAAAGCTAAGTACCCCATTGGGGAACCTTTTCTTGCCTCAGTCCGATGTCAGAAAAAGTTAACAATTGCATTTCTTGTGGGAAGCAAATACCTCATAAGGACTTCCATTCTTATTGTATTCCTTGCCTAGGCCCAGACCACGACGTCACAGGTTGTCGATTTTGTGCTAGGTTTAATAAATGAACTATCAAACGCCGTTTTGACTTCGCACGACATTACTTTGGTAGGAAATTTAATTATATCATGCCATCAGAGCAGCCAACAACCGGCATGCATAAAAAATGCAAGGATAAGGACAGGCAGCCTAGGAACAAGCCAGACTCCGAGGCCTCTGCTGGGCCTGTCGCCGGTTCTCCGGTTTTCAGTGAGGCACCTACGCATCCCCTGACTACCGCAGAATTGGAACCCAAGACAGCTGCGGATTCTCAAGCGGAGTGTACTTGGCCATCGCAGCCATCTTCATTAGGCCCTTCTGACACTGGAGCAGAAGGAGATCCCGGTGCAGTAGAAACACCTTCGGTTGCGGAAGGTGTCTTCAGACCGACTACACTCACCATTAAATCTTATGCTAAGCTTAAAACTCCATTAAAACCAAAAAATATTGTACATCAGTCTACAGTTCAAGGCCCCATGCCTAAGAAACTGATGCTTAAGATGGCTGAAGATTTGTTTACCCTAATCAGGGGTCCCCCCCCCCCTCCAGATAAAAGACCAAGACAAGAGGATTATGCTTCCTCTGACCAGGTTTCAATTTCCTCAGATT